>NC_056743.1:184538294-184653294 GCF_019279795.1 Protopterus annectens
CCAAGGTCTCTTATCACATTTTCGGCATTAAGTAGACTACCAGCTATGTGGTAGTTCATGGGTACAGAGTTTTTACCAAAGGGGATGACAATACACGTTTTGGCATTGAGCTTCAGGCCATGGCTTTTATAAACCTAAGTTATTTGTACTCAGAAACTGATCTGCAAACGGAAATGCATTAGTATACAAATATGTCATATTTATGTGCTGATGTGCTTTAATTAGAAATACAATTGCATATGTATGAGTAAAGAAATATATGTAGGTTTACATAAAAGTATAAAACACTTATAAAAATGTAAATCTACCAATGTATATCCATACTTACAAATATATATATATATATATATATATATATATATATATATATATATGCGTTTGTATGTGTGTATTTATCCACAAAAAGAAAAGACATATTTCCATTAACATACAATTTCATATCCTGTAAGTTGGAGTCTGAATGGAGAGAAGATAGGAGTCAGGATGGAGAAATGTTAGGAGTCCAGATGGACAGGTGATAAAATCAGCAAGCAAAGGAGAGTAGTATTGCTGGAACTGAATTCATGCTTAAGTGTTGGTGAGTACCTTCATGAGATGGACCCTGTTTTTTACAAAATCTCACTAAGATTACATTGATATACAGACTGTATTTTCTATAGCACATATCATGGACAGAAGTAAATTAAAAAGTAAAAAAGACACCTGGATGCCCAAGTCCCTGGATACAAAAACTGCCCAATCCTGGTAGGTGCACTAGTGTCAGGACTGGAAAACATGACAGTGTAGAATCCTCAAGATATGGAGACATTCCTAAAATGGGATTAGGACAGGCTTAGGGGCAGAATGTATCCCCACCCCATTGTAGAAAGAAGTAGTAGTCCACATAAACCACAAAAAATGACAGGCCAAAAAAGCCATAAAGATGATAGAGTGGACTATTGAGGATAAGAAAGAAATTATGCATTTTTTCTATTAGGCAAGAAGCCCATAATTTCCACACACAATATATTCAAAATGATTAAGAGAATTCAAGGAAAGAAAAATACTTGTACAAGAACAATTGTCAAATGCTTCAAATACAAATTTGTGTTCATTAATACAACAGATTCTGGAAAAATATTATGTAGACCAAGAAACTTTGAGGTATTTGGAAAAAAAGTGACTGAGGCAGTGCAAAAATATAAAGAACAAAACACAGAGATTTTTGAAAGGTATAAAAAAGGAACATGGACATGAGAAAGAAAAATAGAGCTGATAATTTGCAATATTTATGCAAAAGAGAAAGATAAACTAATCAATACAAAAAGTAGCTTCAAAGATATTTGAAGAAAAATAGGCAACGGCACCTGGATATGGAAATTTTTGGAATACATAAAAATAAGATCACAAAGGGGGAATGTAGAACAAACGATTAGTAAAGTAGAAGTTAAACAAATAGAAGCTGAAGTTATAGAATACCTGCAAAGTGAAGAATTTGGTGTAAAAAGTCTAACACAGGTTATGTCACAGCTTGGTAGAATAATGAGTTCCCAAAGTAAGGAGAAACAGGTGCAGCAGAAGACATCTGAAGAAGAAATATGGACATGGGAAAGAAAGAGAGATTTAATATGGTACAATGTTTATGCAAAGGAGAAAGCAAAACTAATCAATGCAAAAAACAGCACCAAAGATATTTGAAGACAAATATAGGCAAAGGTATGTAAAAATAGAAAATTTTACAATACAAAAAATAATAAAGCAAAGGGGTAAAGTAGAAAAGAGGATTAATAATGGAGAATTTAAAGAGACAGAAACTAAAGTTATGGATTATCTGCAACCTCACAGCGTGATGGAACAATAAGTCCTCAAATTACAGAGAGACCGATGGAATGGGAAGTATCTAGTCAATTGCCACATGAAGATACTCTGGAGCCTTCAGTAGGAACCAGTATAAAAGTTCAGTTGGAGTTGCACAGCAAGAGAAGGAGCAGGAAATGGTGGCAACTCTGATGCAGTCAAAGTTGTTGAGTGATAGGCCATTGAGTTTGAATATGAAAGAGCAAGAGATGATACAGAATGCAGCTGAAGAGAATGTGTCACAGGAAGATGTTCTGGAACTTTCTGTAGTATGCTTGTGAGAAACAGACACTAAAGAATATGCCCTCAGTTTAGAAGAAAAATATCTAAGGGAAGGGTTTCTTAATTTAACGGAGATGGAAAAACATAATGAGATCAATGAAAGATATATATTGCAGAAAGTCAATAAGACGCAGGCAGAAAAACTTAGAATATATACATATAAATGTAAAAGAAAATAGAAAACAAGCAATTCACTGATGATCCCAAGAGGTTTTACAGAGAATTAGGAAACAAAGCAAAAGGAATAGAACACTACCAGGAAAAAGAAATAGAAGCATTTTGGGGAAATATCTGTGAAGACCCTGTGGAACATAACAAAGATGCTGAATGGATAGAAGAAATAAAAGAAACAGTAATAAGTTTAAATGTACAGGATATGAAATGAGATGAAGTCATGGTCAGAGAAATTAAAACAAAATGAAGAAAAGCTCCTAAGTGGAACAGACCCAGATGCAATACCTAGCTTCTGGCTAAAAGTATTAATATCATTACACAAAAATTTAGCCCTGATTAAGAACTACTTATATGCGAACCCCAAACAGACACCAACCTGGTTAACAACAGGAAAAATGATACTACTCCTTAAGAATGAACCTGCAAGCCTAGCCTAAGAACTATAGACCAATGCTGTGCCTTCCGACGATGTACAGACTATATACTGAAACTGATGCTGAGAGAGTGGACCTCGATCATGGCAATAGAATAAAAGGGTAACAAAAGAAATTCATATGGAACAAAGGATAATTTGTTGTTAAAGTCATAATGGAGAATTGTTAAAAAGAGAATAATCTAAATATGGCATGGATAGATTTCAAAAAAGCATTTGACAGTATCCCACATTCGTGGATAAAGGAGTACTTACAGATGTACAAGATACACCCTACATTGATCAGTTACATTACAGTGACCATGAAACAGTGGCAAACCACTTTGCTGCCATGATAAAGGACAAATTATTATTCCAGGGAGAAAAATTCTAAGGGGGATATTCCAGGATTTTTCTTGGCACCACTGCTCTTTTGTCTTATTCTTAACCCATTAAGCTGTCTACTTAACAAATCAGGTCACAGTTACAATTGGCTCCATGACAACAGCAAAGTCTAAAGCCTTCTCATCTTTTTGTGGTTGATCTAAAACTGTATAGTTCATCAGATAAGGAGCTGAAAGCACAACTGGAAGCAGTCAAAATTTTTTCTTATGATATAAGGATGCCATTTGGTCTTGATAAATGTGTAAAAGCAACATATAAAGCAGGAAAGTTGCAGCTCCAAAAACATATCAGTATCGAACAGAAATGTGGTATAAAGCAACTTGAGCAAGAGGGAGTATATAAATATTTGGGAATTGATGAAGGGTCAACAATAAAACATGAGAAGTGCAAGCAAAACACAGTAAGGAATATTTTAGAAGACTAAAATTAATACTTAAAACAGCACTGACACACAGGTCACTCCAAAGCAAATACAAATATGACTCAGTCATTGTACATGCTGGTGTGAATGACCTGAGACGTACCTCCCTGGACTACATGAAAAGAGACATAGAAGAGCTCTCTGATCATGTAGCCCAGACTGGTATGACCCTGACCTTGAGCAGCATCTTACCCTCACCTAGAATGATGCCACAGTACAAAGACAAAATGATCGATTTTAACAATTGGCTAAAATGTTGGTGTCATTCAAAGGGGATCCAGTGTCTGTCAGCCTGGGATGACATGCTCGACAAGCCACGTTGCTTCGCTAGGGATGGCTTGCACCTGTCACCACTGGGCTTTCGGATATTGGCAAAGGCTCTTGCTACCCCCCATAGTGCCTTTTTTAGGCAAGGCTCAAAAGTCAAACCCACCCCCACAGACAGCACAAGGAACAAGAAACTAAGGGTAATGCTGCTAAACGCCAGAAGTCTTAACCTCAAGATGCACGCACTCGAAGCTCTCCTCAGTATGGAGAACATCGATATCTGTGCAGTGACAGAAACCTGGTTCAAGGCTCCAGACAGCACCCCAGCACTACCAGGCTATACCTCGTATCATGCTTTTCGGCCCCAAAACCCGGACCGAACCACAAAAGGAGGGGGAGTTTCCATATTTATCAAGGATATCCACACCTCCAGGTTAGTGGCATTGCACAAAGTATCGGAGACCATCCATGTGCAACTAACAGTGGGCAAGACTGCTTTTCAGTTTATAGCATCCTACAGACCACCCTCTCAAAGTCAGGAATTCCATTCAGCTTTCCTGAAAACATTGGAGAACATGAAGATCTCTCTGAACACCATTATATTGGGTGACTTCAACTACCCAACCATCGACTGGGAGCACTACTCAAGCCCCAGCACCTTAGCCCAAAGATTCCTGGAAATTATAAACTCAAATGCTATGGAACAACTAGTCACCACTCCCACAAGAGGGGACAACATACTAGACCTGATCATTACCAACATGGGGACTCTATGCTCCACACCAGAAGTATATCCCTCATTGGTAAGTTCAGACCATAAATTAATTTCACTGGATGTCCACATTCCGACCCCACCACCAGCCCAGAAAACCACAGTGAAAAACTTCTCAAAAGCAAACTTCTCACTTCTCAAAACTGAAGTGGAATCCTTCAAGGCCCCAGGGCCAGTGGAAACTACAGCCCAAACTGCAGAATCCTATATAAATGCATTCTACGGACATCTCCAGGAATGCATGGATTGTATTATCCCAAACAAAACCAAGACCCAATCATTCAAAGGCAGGCGTCCAGTCTGGTGGACCCCTGCCATAAATAAACTGTACAACAGAAGGAGGAAGCTACTACATGATAGAGCAAAATCCCTAATAGGGAAGGCATCTCTGATCAGTACTAGCAAAAAATTACGATCCCTCATAAAATCCTCCAAGGCCAGCTTCAAGAGAAAAATTGCACAAGACACCAAAGACAATCATAAGGCTTTTTTCAGTTATGTTAGAAACCTGGGATGCAACTCCCAGACTTGTTCTGAGTTGATTCTAAACGACAAAAAATACACTGAACCCACAGACATCACCAATATCCTGGCAGACAGGTTCAGTGCAAACTCCCCAAAAGAGCAAGTATCTATCCCGGCAGAGGGCTGCCTCCCAAACATCTCAGATGCTCAGGTGAAGGCTGCCCTCTCCAAAGCAAAAAACACTGCTTCCATGGGACCAGATGGCATCCCAGGTTGCGTCCTACATGAACTACAAGAGGAACTAATCCCTCAAATAAAACAGCTATACAATCTCAGCCTCACTACAGGATATGTGCCCACAGAATGGTGTACAGCAACAGTGGTCCCACTCCACAAAGGTGGAGCCTCTACGGACCCTGGAAACTATCGCCCCATAAGCCTGACTAGCTTAGTCTGCAAGGCTATGGAGAGGATCATCATGGAGCTCATAAACAAAGACATTGGGGACCTACAAACACTAGATCCTACCCAGTTCGGCTTTGTCAAAGGCAGATCCTGCCTTTTGAACCTGGTTGACTTCTTCGAAACAGTCACCAAAGCCATAGATGAAGGGAAGGTAGTCCACACAGCCTATCTGGACCTTGCAAAGGCATTTGACACAATACCCCACTCGGGCATCATAGATAAGCTATCCAGCTTAAATATAAACCCCTATGTCACAAGATGGGTCGCAAACTGGCTCAAAGACAGAACCCACAGAGTGAGAGTTGCTGGAGCCATGTCAGACTCGAAACCGGTCACAAGTGGCGTCCCACAGGGTTCTGTCCTGGGACCACTCTTGTTCAGTATATACTTTTCCAAGGTACAGGCAAATGTGGGAGGACTATGGCTCACCAAGTTCGCAGACGACTGCAAACTGGGCGCCATAATCAACTCTCCAGCTGACACAAACATCCTTCAAAAAGGTCTCACAGAGACAGATAGCTGGTGCCAAAAAATGTATAGTCATACCCTTTGGCAAAAACAATGTGCCCACAAATTACCACATAGGCGGAAACCCATTAAGTACAGAGAAAGTTATTAGGGACCTGGGGACCCAAGTTGATAGCAATCTCTCCTTTGAAAACCACATTGCCAAAGTGGTTAGAAAGACCTTCTACATAGCCCACCTCATCACGAAGGGTTTCACATCTAGATCAAGAGAGGTAATCGTGCCCCTTTATTCATCCCTCATCAGGCCCATCATAGAATACAATGCCCCTTTTGGGATGTACCTTACCCGACACCTGCAGCAATTAGAAAGACCCCAAAAATATCTCACCAAGAGGATCAAGGGTCTCAAACAGATGCCATATGCTGCTCGGTTAAAAGAACTCCAGCTCTACTCAGTTGCATACCGCCTACTTCGAGGCGATCTATGCCTGACATACAAAGCTATGTCAAATCCAGAATTAATGGACATGCTCCACCTCAGTAAATCTAAATCCCTTAAAGCCACACGCTCGAGGGACTTGAACCTCAGCACAGAAATAAATAGAACTTGCTGGAGGGAAAGGTTCATAACCCAGAGGCTCCCTTCACTCTGGAATAGAATTCCAGTTCATGTGAGGCAGAGTACCTCACTGAATCTCTTCAAGAAGAATCTCAATAAGTGGATGGGGGATCGTAGGTTTGTCCCAGGGATTACTCCCGTGTCACTATTAGACAGAGGCACAGTAAACTAAACCTTAAAAAGGGCACAGTATACTCAAATCAAGGGGTGGCGTAAGCCATACAGAATTGGGCTAGGCTTATAATTGCCCCAGGGCAGATAGCCTAGTATGAACCTATGAACCTATGAGTAAAGTCCAAGCTACAAACCAATTTGCTCTTCCAGTTTTGGGGTGATTGACTGACACCAAAGTGCCTTTTTTAGGCAGTGCAAAACCAACAGACCTACCAATGCAAGAAATTATTCTAATGCCAAACTCAAGTTACTGCTGCTCAGTGCTAGGAGTCTTAACAAGAAACTGAACTCCCTGAAAGCTTTCCTCACCTTTGAGAATGTTGACATCTGTGCAGTTACAGAGATGTGATCCAAGGCTCTGGAAAGAAGCCCAACAGTACAAGACTGTAATGCCTATCAAACATTCAGACCACTCTATGAAAAGGAAAAAAATGAAAGGAGGTGTTGTTTCCACTTACATAAAAAGCAATCATACCTCAAGACTGGTCAAGCAGGATGACTCAGTTGAGCTATGCCATGTCCAGATGACCATAGGCAAAAACCCCACCATGTCATCGTTAGCTACAGGCCCCCAACCACGCACCAAGAAAACCACTCCACATACTTGGAGTTACTAGAAACACTTATAATTCAGACTAACACACTACTCATGGGCAATTTTAGCTACCCGTCCATACACTGAGAAATGTACATGACAATTAACATGAAGGCTTAGAGATTCCTGGACTTTGTCAATGCAAATGCTCTGGAACAGCTGGTCTGCACTCCCACTAGTGTCTCAAATATCCTTGACATAGTACTCACAAACATGGGGGGGTGTTGCGCCCCACCCAGTGTAATGTCCTCACTAGTAAGATTGCACCCCACCCAGTGTAATGTCCTAACTGGTAAGATTGCACCCCCATCAAAGCCTAAAACCCTAAAGAATTATTCCAAGGGAAATTACAATCTATTAAGTGATATCATAGGTAATCATAAAGTTGCCCTAACCCTGAAAATGCAGAGGCCTATGCAGCAGTATACATAAAAGCCCTGTACAACCACTTAAATGGCTGCATAGAAACAACAGTACCTGAGTGAACTAAACATAGGTCTACTCAGAAAAACTTGTCACCCTGGTGGACCCATGGAATAAATAGAGTATACAACAGAAGGAAGAAATTCCTGTCTAGAAGTAAGTGGGAGGGTGTATAACAAATAAAACAAAATCCCTTTTTAGTCTCAACAAGCAAATCAGGGAACTAGTCAATTCTTCAAAAGCTAAATACAAGACTGAAATAGCCTCCCAAACAAAGGATAACCAGAAAGCATTTTTTAGTTATGTCCAAAATCTTAAGGAAACACTAAATAATGTGCTGAGTTGACTGTAGTTGACACTAACTATATTCAGCCAGAAGAAATAGCAAACCTGCTGGTTGATAAATTAAACTCAAATTTCACCCCCTCATTACCTCCTGCCCCTCCCCAAGAAATACCTCATACCATTCCTTTACCTGTTATCACAAAATAACAGGTCATAACTGCACTCTGTAAAGCTAGAAACATGGCATCAATGGGCCCTGATTGAATCCCAGGGTGCCTATTAAATATCTTAAGGAATGACCTAGCAGACCCACTTGGATCTCTATTTTACCACAGCCTCCAGACAGTCTTTGTCCCAGCAGAGTAGAGGGCAGCAACAGTCATCCCTTTGCACAAGAAAGGACCATAAACAGACCCAGAAAATTGACAACCAATAAGTCTGACTAGCCTCATATGCAAGGCTATGGAATGGATAATCATGGAGCTGATTAACAACGACATAGGAAATCTGCAGACTCTAGACCCAACCCAGTTTGGCTTCCTCAAGGGCAGCTCCTGCCTGCTCATTCTGTTGGACTTCTTTGAGAAGGTCACCAGTGATATGCATGATAATACAGTGCATACCACCTACCTTGTCCTTGCCAAGGCATTTGACACAATACTCGACTCAGGTATTATACATAGCTCACAAAATTGGACATAAACCTCTACACCAGATGGATAGCCATATGGCTCACTGATAGGATACATGTTGTTAGAGTGAGGGAATCCACATCCAGGAAGTAGCCAGTCACCAATGGAGTACCACAAGGCTCAGTTCTGGGCTCCCTCCTGACTGGGATATACTTCTCAGATGTCAAGGCAAATGTAGATGGTCTCCGGCTAACCAAGTTTGCTGATAATTGCAAGTTTGGGGCAATCACTGACTCTCCAAATGATGCTGATTGTTTGATATTATGAATATAAGGCTGAAATGAATTCTGTTGTAAATTTGCTGAAAGAAAAAGCTTGCTTAAATGCAGAAACAGAGTTTAGTAATATGTGATCAGCAACCATACTAAATGACCATGGCTTGGAAAATAAGGAATCTGCTGAATGGACATTTTTCCCTTACAGACTTAAAACAGGATGTATGCAAGAGCAAAAATGCAAAATCTGCTTTTAAAGAATGGACAATGACACTGTGACAATGTGTTTCCTCAAAAACATGTTTTTCTGCATGGACAAATGGACATGTTTATCAGCATTGGCACAAGAACAGATGTTCTTATACAAAGATCCAAATAGAATACAGGATGTGCACACTGTCAGAAAAGCTGGCTTCTTATAAATTCAGCAAAAATGTGACAAGACATTGTTAAACAAGGAAGCTGAAAAATAATATCATTAAGTCAGCAGTTTGCGTCAGCATCTGCAACAATTAGTACTGTTTGTACAGGATGAGCAATTCTCCAAAATAGAATACCAACAGGAAACGTATATGTTTGTGCATGACTACAATTGTATATAAAGAGCTGTATGAATCCAGTTATGTTAGGGGTATGGTAGGGACACATTTGTCCTGAGGTAAATATTATATCTCTCACATCATCTGTACTATATGAGAAGTAAAGTTGGAACAGTACTTTAAGCTGCAACGTTAGTCCGTTTGGTTTATTATAAAAAGTTATTTGTTACTGCTCTAAAGTTGATGCTGCAAAGTATATTCTCTCATCAGTGGATATTCTGCAAGTTTCTGTATGCAACAGACTGTGAATGCAAATATAACCAGACTTTGAATTTTAGCAGAATCCAGCCAGCAAGATTGAATGTCTTAAGAAGACTTCAAATCCATCACAGCAAGCAGTAAGCTCAATATAATTTTTCAATGGCAAGCTAGCCTGCATTTGAACCTAAAATCTGCATTCAAACACAGGGGGAGTGATGGTAATCCCTGCAGAGGGTCATTTCAGTCAAACTGCAGTAACTAATATTTGTACGTATGTGTAAATCCAAAACAGAATGATTCCAGTTTATGCAGCTTGCAGTAGTAAAGTTTTTTTAGGCGTCTAAAATCCGGAGTGAGACTAGTTCAAGAAAGTCGCAGTGCCGTAAATTCTCCAAGAAAAGGTGAATGTCTACTTGTACAGCAGTCCGCTGCCTGTTGTGCTTCACCAGCTTCTCAAGTGACTCCGAAAAATTTCTATCCATCAGCAACAACAGCCTGATCACCTGTTTTCTTGCTAACTGGTAAGACTTTTTTCTGTGTCACATATTTAGTGTGGATGATGTTAGACAGTTTGTATATTATTAGACAGTTTGGATGTTATTAGACAGTATGGATATTATTTATAATTCATGCAGGAGTAAACCAAACTTTAGTAAATTGCAATGTTGGTATGCACAGCACATTAGTAAATGTAAAACCTTATTAGGGCAGGTTGATAGTAAGGCATTATGCAAATGTATTACAATATTTGACTGGTATCTCAAAGAAAACCATGTGAAATATGACAAATGTTTATTGTGTGCTTCAACAAAAACTGCATTTTGTGTATTATGCCATAAAAAAGTATTGCATCATATTGCTAAAAAAATAGACTGTGAAGACAGATATGTTCATGATAAAGAATTAACTAAGGGTAAAGTGTTTCTATTATATTCAGATGTTGAACAGTTATGTTCTGTCACCACGTGAGTCAAATCAGTTACTGATAGAACCCCTAGTACATTTTGTTACAAAAGAATGTAGTAAACTTCTAAAAGAGAGACACAATGCGTTCAGGAAGTTTAGACAAGTTATACATACATCTTTTCAAAAGTGCATAGGAGTTTCAAATTCAGCAGAACAGCTTACTAAAGAATGTCAGAAAGACCATGCAACATTACAGGAAATTCAACAGCAGTTGCAGGATAAATAAAACAAATTAGCTGAACTGACAGAGACTGGGAAACTCCCTGCATACACAGTTAATCTGTGCAAAAGAAATATATTTTATAATATGTTTATGTTTTGAAAATGGTTAAGCATACATGGTAGGATGGTAGGGACAAATCATTCTCAAATGTTTTACTTTCATTCAGTTAAAGCAAGACATTTATCAGTACTACAGTAAAGTAGAGCATATGACTGCCATTCTTAGCATAGTCAAAAGGTAAACAAAACTGTTCTAGTGTATAAAAATTAAATTAAAATAGTTAATAGGAGTAAAGATTTAAAGTCACAAGACTGACATGCTTGTATAAAGATATACAGACACAAGACAGACATGCATGTATGTTCTTTTCATCTAGAGTACATTTGTTTACAATACACAAAAGGGCAGACATCAGCAAATATAAATAATATAAATATAAACGTGTTGGTTAAACTAATATTTATTTTGTTTTTTACAATTTGTTTATAATCATATTGTAACACCAAACAGTTAAAGTTCTAAATTTTAAAAAGAAAATCACAGATGGTATTTGTCAAACAGTTTTTGTAAAATTAATGGCAGGACAGTTAAATAGATAAATAAATAAATAAATACTGAAATCCATGTAAGCTAATTGTAATGTAGTATAAATGCATAGTTATGCAAATCACATTAAAGGAAAAATGCCAAAAGAATTAACTATAGTTTATAGAGTATAAAATGTGAGTTCAGACCTTCCTAGACTAGATGAATAGTTACAAAAAATGTTAAAAAGATAAGATAAAAAACAAGACTTATTGCCAGACAAGTAGTTTGAGTTTTTCTAAAGCATCATTGTTATTAAAAAATAATTGTTAAAATGTTTACAGGCAACACTATTTGGTAATTATAATAAAGTCACAATTGTGCATAGATGTCACTGATAATCTGTTTGCAAGTAAATGTTAAAAGAAAAAAAAAACTCAGTTGCATCAAGTACAGCCAGCAAATGGGCTATAGTATACATACAGTTCAAATCAATTGTGCAGGAGGGTGTAAATGCCTACTAGTGGTAGTAAACAGCAACAGCTTTATAAAAAATTATCAAATCAGACAGAAGTCCATAATTTAATAAAATAAATGTATAACCATAGTGTTGGGCTGGCATACATTATATTCTCACAGCATAAAGCAGGTAAATAGTGCTGCAGTACTACAGGGGGAGGGGCACTTCCTCAGTTTTATACTGACTGTATAAGCAGTACTGCACAAGGGTCTGAAATAAAGCTACAGAAAAAAATAAACAACAAGGGTCTATACTAAAGCTGCAGAAAATAATATCTCATTCCTTCTTGACAATACTCTTTTAGGGGGAGGAAAAACAGGTATTAGTGTATTAGAAATACTGGTAAACTGGATTAAACCTGACAGGATAAGATATTTTACAAGCTGTTAATAGCTATCATAATGGTTATTATTGTATTGTTTAGTATTAAATTGTATTTACAACCTGTTAAACTGTAAAGCTATACAAGAGATGGTTTAAAAAACAAGAAATGGCTTAAAACTGCTTTATTACAGCTATACAAGAGAGTAAAGATATGTAAAAAATTGAACAAGAATGGTCACTATTTTTAATATGTTTTTGGAAAAACAATGTTGGTATAAAAAAGCATGAATATTTTTAATTGCTGAGTATGTAGTTTAAAATAATAGAACATATGCATTTGGTGTCAATTCCACTAAATACTTCTAAAGAGACATAAGAATTTTCCAAGATTTTGCTTAATATTAATGTTATTAAATTTGTAAGATTAGACTAAATGTACTTTACAGTCTTTGTATGCACAAATGTAGAAAATTTCAGTACAAATGATGGTCTTTGTATGTACAAATGCAGAAAAATTCAATACAAATGAAATTAATGTCTAGTAATAAATATGTGTAAAAAACATATTAAAAAATGGGTCCAGGGTACCTACTAGATTGAAATGCATGAACAGCAAACAGTCTGTGTAAATACATACTGTACAGGATACATTGTAATAAGTTCAAAACTAATTTGTCAAGTTGTAATATCACTGGTTTTACCCCAGTTAGAAGAAAATTATATTAAAATATTGTACTCATATACAGCTAATGGACTAATATGTACATAGCATTCTTTAAGTCCAGTTCAGGATTTTACCAAGCTGTTAATGAGCAGTTCAGAGACATGAACACAATTTGATGGTTAAAATGACATTAAAACTGTATATTTTCAGCAGTGTATAAATGCTTGCAGTAGCACATGGTTCTTGTCTCTTATAGTTAATTCAACAGTTGCAAAGAGTTAATGGAACAGTTCTAAGTCATACATTGAATTCTGTGATTGCAAAAGAATAAATTGATCAAGTTAAAAAAATAACATTAAAGCAGACACAGCTCATAATTGATAAAATATTTTCACAGAATGGTCTGCAAAAGAGAAAGTTTTAAATACATTCAGTTTTGGTAGTAATACTTAATATCATTGTATTAACTATGTAAAATTGCATTTTGACTTGTATCAAAAGAAGACTATAGGTTTGTTTCTTAATCTGTTTTCTATATAAAATGTTTTGAGTATGTTTAAAAACAGAGGGAATTGTTAGATATTATGAATATAAGGCTGAAATTAATTCTGTTGTAAATATGCTGAAAGAAAAAGCTTGCTTAAATGCAGAAACAGAGTTTAGTAATATGTGATCAGCAACCATACTAAATGACCATGGCTTGGAAAATAAGGAATCTGCTGAATGGACATTTTTCCCTTACAGACTTAAAAACAGGATGTATGCAAGAGCAAAAATGCAAAATCTACTTTTAAAGAATGGACAATGACACTGTGACAATGTGTTTCTTCAAAAACATGTTTTTCTGCATGGACAACAGGACATGTTTATCAGCATTGGCACAAGAACAGATGTTCTTATACAAAGATCCAAATAGAATACAGGATGTGCACACTGTCAGAAAAGCTGGCTTCTTATAAATTCAGCAAAAATGTGACAAGACATTGTTAAACAAGGAAGCTGAAAAATAATATCATTAAGTCAGCAGTTTGCGTCCATCTGCAACAATTAGTACTGTTTCTACAGGATGAGCAATTCTCCAAAATAGAATACCAAGAGGAAACGTATATGTTTGTGCATAACTAAAATTGTATATAAAGAGCTGTATGAATCCAGTTATGTTAGGGGTATGGTAGGGACACATTTGTCCTGAGGTAAATATTATATCTCTCACATCATCTGTACTATATGAGAAGTAAAGTTGTAACAGTACTTTAAGCTGCAACGTTAATCCATTTGGTTTATTATAAAAAGTTATTTGTTACTGCTCTAAAGTTGATGCTGCAAAGTATATTCTCTCATCAGTGTATATTCTGCAAGTTTCTGTATGCAACAGACTGTGAATGCAAATATAACCAGACTTTGAATTTTAGCAGAATCCAGCCAGCAAGACTGAGTGTCTTAAGAAGACTTCAAATCCATCACAGCAAGCAGTAAGCTCCATATAATTTTTCACTGATATCCTACAAAAAGGTTTGGTGCAGACTAACGATTGGTGTCAGAGCTATGGTCTCAAACTAAATGAGAAGAAGTGCATAGTAACACACTTTGGGAAGTTGAATGCCCTTCTAATTACAACATTGATAGCACCTCCCTAAGACTGGACCTAGTGGTGAGAGGTCTGGGTACTCAGATAAATATTAATATGAACTTTGACCACTATGTGTCAACAGTGGTGAAGAAATCCTTCTTTGTAGCTCAGCTAAGTAAGGACATGTCATCCAGATCTAAGGATGTCATAATACAATGCACCTTTTGGCATGTACCTCACCAGGTACTTGCAACACTTGGAACCTCCTCTGAAGTTTCTCACCAAAGGCTATTAATAGGACGTGCTGGAGGGATAGATTCATCACCCAAAGACTCCCTATGCTGTGGAATAAAATCCCGGTATATGTGAGGCAGAGCACCTCGCTGGCCTTGTTCAAGAGAAAATCTGACCAATGGATGGGAGGATCCGATAGAGGGACCCTAGGATTACCTCAGTGTCACACTGCTCAACAAGCTAAAAATAATAATAAGTTCCCCATATAAAAGGGGTGGCTATGCCACAAACACATAGGGCTGGGCTAACAGCCCCTCGGGCAGATAGCCTAGTATGAACCTATGAACCTATGAAGAAATACAGGGTATGACCAACATGTCATGTGGACTGATTAAAAGCCCTATCACTGTATTCAGTTTCTTGCCAGTTACCGAGAAGTGATCTTTGCCTGACCTGCAAGGCAGTCTCTGACCCAGCCCTGATGGAAATGCTGCATATTTGCAAAACCAACTGCAGGAGAATTACCCACTCCCAAGATCTAACCCTGATCTCTGATGTAAATGGATCATGCTGGAGACAGATATGTGTTCCAGAGATTGCCCCTCCTCTGGAATAGGCTTCTTATTCATGTGAAGCAGAGCTTTACTCTGGCCATCTTCAAGCGCAGTCTGGACCAATGGATGGGAAATTGCAAATTCACTCCTGGGTAAAGCCCATGTCCCTTATGGACAGAGGCAGTCTGTAAAGATTGTCAAAATCCTGCTGGTTGACCCTTGTTATCTTTCCCCTTAAGAGAGAAAATTGGGTAAATATATGTAAAATTGGTTAGAATTGTAAGGACTCATGCAGTTAGCCTAGTAATCCCCTAAGAACCTGTGAACCTATAAGTCTGTGTCCAGCTTGAGTACAGTTTGTATCTTTCAGGAAAAGGTAAAAGGAAGTTGCTTAAAGCAATGTACAATGGAATGTATCCAAAGGTTGCAGAAAATGGCCATCCCACAAAGAGACCAGCAGTGATGAGACATAGAAATTTGTTAGTTGGTAGGAAGTTATGGAGTCCTTCTAGTTTAACTTGTAGTGCAGCAGAAATACTTTTGAGCACAGATGGATTGGGTACAATGCATGTACGAACATCTCTGCTCTACTGCTTTCCTGCTCAATAAATGAAAACATATAGCAAGACTCATTGATGAATAGTAAACGTAATCATGTAAAAAGATTTAAGCACACATCTGAAATAATTAAGGAACCATACTCTCTGTGTTCTCTATACTGCAAAAGACGAGGCAGATATTTTAAAATAAAGCATAGGAGGAATGGAGATTGAAGAGGCTGACTGAGCGTGCTTGAGAGTATGTAAAATTTTTTTTCATTCAGAAGATTTTAAGTAATAAAGTGATTTTTTATATATTTTAATTATTTTAAGTATAAATGCAGAACTAATTCATGCACAAAGATAAAATAAATATAGTGATTTTGGTATACAGTTGCAGCACAATCCCTAAAAACTAGAAATTTCAAATGTATTGTCAGTTCTTATGTTACAGCAGTGTATCTCATTCAAATGAGTACACTGCAAATGTAAATATCACCACTACTTCATAGCAATCCACTGATTGTTCTCATGTTCCCAGTACCATTTCCCACAATGCTTTTATCTGAAAAAAGCTGTAATAAAACTAAGAAATCACTGTTAATAGAGATTGCACTGATGTATTACATAAGAAGTCAATTTATTGTATTCATTTGTTGTCTGTCTCTCTCTACCCTCCCTGTCTCTTTTTCTTATTTTAATTGTGCATTACTTTGTCTTTGTTTATTTTTTCCTTCCCATTTCTGTTCATTTTTCCACACGTTCAGAATCCCTAGGACCAGACCAACCATGTCCCTCTCAAATCAGGGAGTGTTTATCTTCCACCTGCCCAGGGATGCCCACACAGAATCAAGGTGGTGGCACCATTCCTGCAGACAGCCTGGCAAGCTTCAGAGATCATGTGCTTCAGGATTTGGTTGAGGAAGTGGTACAGCAGATAGTGGAGAGACATCATCTGCCAGTGCAGGATGCTCTTCACTGGATTCAAGACTCGCTGTTCTGTTTGATGTCGACCACTACACCACTACAGGCCCATGATGCCTGAACATCAAGGTCCCCCACTGCAACACCATCAGGCAGTGCAAACATTTGAGGTCCTATGAACTGGGCATTTATTTATTTTATTTTTATTTTATTTTACATTTGTTTACCGGGCTAGTCTAACTGGATACATGTCCATTTTCAGTAGAGGCCCGGGGAGATAAGCTCCAAGACAGAACAATGATAAAAAACAACATAACAAATAGGTATCATTATAACATTAAACAAAAAAAAAATTATAATTACAATGCATATTACAGGTTAACACAGTAAAATTCGTCAGTGCTGAGTGCAGGCATTTTATAGCAGGCATCCTCCTGAGCGCAACACTTCTACCCACCCTTCCCTAATCATCAATCCTTCACCATCTAACCTATTTCTTACCAAAAGTATTCTCTTACATAAAAAAACTATTTGAAAAATAGGAGGGTCTATGCCCCACCAAAAATATAATACCCCTAATCTCCCACCTCCTCCTGCACAACCCTATTGATGTGTTCTTTTTGTGTTTTTTTGTTATGTCGCCCCTCTTTCAGTCTTTCCTATATTCCCTTTTCACTGTTTTAAGAAGCCAACAGTGTGTCTACATAACTATATCCCTATATACAAATATATAAAACCCTTTATCTCTTTTAAAATGTAATAAAAATCACCATATGACACTTGCCTTAAATTCTTCAGATGTGTTTGTTCACAACTGCACTAGTGCATAATACTCCAAAAACTTCCATAGTTATGCAAGCCTTACATTTTCACACAGTACTTTGCAAAGGCTTAAGGATTAACTTTAGCAAGTCTCAGCATTTAGCAAAAGTGGTCATTTATTTAAATGCTTTCACTTTAACTTATTCACCATGAATAATCTGCGAACATTGAATTTGCACACAGGCGTAGTAATGCTCTTTGTGAATAACCACTACAAAAGTGTGAACCTTTGTACTCTGAATACCACCCTGAGAGTTACAATTACATAAGCTGCATGAAATGTAATAAATTGCATTCCGTTGTGTCTATCTACAAAGATAATGGCACTGTTTTACACTTTTGGTTGTTTAGTCCAGTAATGAGAATGAAATATGAGTATAATTCTTCATAGTGATATGTCAGAATTGCTGTAATAGTTTAGATTGCTGCATTACTTTATAAATGCTGCAATCGTTGTTCATAGTTTCTGGGAAAGATACCTATTTCAGACACATCAGTAGATGTATTTCATAGAGTTACCAATTCTGTTTATTCATTCTGTGGTTAAGTCAGCAGTAAAGAATCAAAGCAGCCCACAATGCTTCATTTTAAGTTCAAGGCTGAAAATGCAATTGTAGTACATCCAGAAAATCAGGAACATTCTGTTTTTATGGTTGATATGCATTTTGGTCTAATGTCTTTAATCCCAGATGGCATGTTATACTCAACTATAGAAATATTTCATGGACAAGTAATGATGGTATATGTAGTGGCTGGCTGCTGTCCAGTAACATAAGGAGTATTTGCAGGCAAATAGTCATTGCATTATGGTAAGAGTGAAGCTCCAAACCAGACACATATAAAGAAGCACTGCATGTTCATGTTTAGAATGTCGTGGTATATGTGAACACGCTGTCAAATTAAATCTCAGAGTAATGTTCTAACAGCATAACCATAACAGCAGTATATGTTACTCAATATCAAATAAATCTCAGAGAAGCATTCTTGCACCATAATAGCCCTTGACAATGTAAAACTGCTACAGTGGATGTGGCTGTAAGCTATAAAAAGGACATGCTGTGAACATTTTTAGAACCATGACTTTAAATATTGTGATAGTGAACAAATAACGTATCCAAATCACTATGTTCCACACCACTATAATGTAACAACTGACCATATGTATCTCAATTTTTGCAATGAATGCAAATGTATAATACATTATTATAGGACTATTTTTTTTTTTTTTTTTTACCACAGCCACTAACAAAATTGAAACATGAACTAGTTTATTTAAATATAACTTTTTCAAAGGTAGTGTGGAATTGTTTAGACAAGTTTTCTGAGAGCATTTCTGGCATATTTTTTATTTTATGGTTCAAATGCAGACTTGAATACAAAACTTTAATGAACAATTATTGGGCTTTATATATATATATATATATATATATATATATATATATATATATATATGTCCTGAAGTTGCAACAGCATTTCACTTTATTAGCTTTAGAATTTGTTGCGAGGTTTTGAACTGAAAGTGTGAAAACTTGGCAAAGTTTGCAATTAGCATTATTTCAGCAAACAGCTTGACTGATGCCAGTAGAACTAAATGAAGGTCAGAAATGTAACCCTCTTTCATAAGCAGAAATAAAAAGAAATCATTAAAATTTCTCATTAAAGAAAACACTAATTTATACATTAACAGAGGAGAAAAACAGACTGTCTTCTTAAATAAAGTTATAACGAAAGGTGTGATATGAATAAATTTAACTGGACGTGATACAATATGCAAATTATTTCTTGTAAAATAATTAACCAATTAACAGAACATTTGATGCTAATTATTCCAACTGCTATTTCATTATTATGCAGTGAGATAACTATTTTTTAAAGATAATTTTATATTGCATAGAGAATGAATCTCTTAGCTAATTAAGCTAAGATATACAACTGTAAACAAAGCTGTTGTCTGCTAAAAGGCATTAGTGTACTAATCACAATGTTTTTTATATTAAATAAGATTATACTGCTATGTTTAGCCATGTCAAGTGGGAAAGAGGTATACAGTCCTAACTATAGTCAAGACAACCTTGGTTTTATTATCTGCAAAGGCATATGATGAAGCCAGTATTAGAGGATAGGTGATTCCTTCATAGGGGGAAGGTGGGGCAGAGCTGATCATATACTGCCTTGATCCATTGGAGAAGGGTGAAATCTCAAATGTATGGCCGGGGGCAGCTACTAGACTCAACATGCCACTGCCTGGTAGTAACCTTCAGTGGGCGTGTGTATTTTGTCAATGCATCCCCATGGAGAGTGCATTGTGAGCTAATGCAGATCTCACATCTCCTACCCAAGGGTGAGGTTTGATTATTTTCATAAGTATACACATTGCTGGGATGCCAGCAAAGTCACAGAACATTCCCATGGATGTCTTAATGACAGATCCTCTGTATAGCCTATACCAAAGCACTGGATGGAATCCCCAGAGTGGGGAATGTGACAGGTTGCATCCTACTTGAGAGAAGTTTGATATGACAGGCAATGGGACAGAAAGCACTTAAAAATCTATACTGCTATATCTCACAAAAGAAACACTTATTTATGGCAATTAGACATAAAAAAGACATTTCCTTGCCCAGTTTTATAGATGGAGACATAAAGGGAGCTATGTTGTTTGACAGAGTCCCAGCAAGGTGAATGCTGTAAAGGTGACTGCACATCAGTCAAAGTCACTGAAGCCCAGTCTGATATCTTTTAAGAGAACAATTAATCAGAATACGAAAAATGTATATCTCCCCAATGCCTATAGCTCCTGTCGTGCAGTATACAGATACAGACCAAAATACTAGTAATTAAGGGTGCCCCTCTTTACTAAATGACATGCATTGCTGCAATGCAATGTCACTTGTGTGACAGTTACAATACCACCACTCCCTGTTGCTCCTGTCACAGAACAGGATGGCAACTGCTTGGAAGTACAAATGGTCATGCCTAGAGCCCACAAAATATGCAAGAAACATGTCTTGTAGCATATGATGATAAAATCATTTCAGTTACTGCCAGTTCCAGTCTTTTCCAGTTCCCCCTTGAGTGTAACACCACTGTCACCTTTGCAAGATATGCATGTTGCAGCATGCAGTACTCAAAAGTCAAGATGTCACCATGCCCATTCACAGTTAACTACTTTTGGAGCCATCTTACAGTGACAGCTATGGTGAGCATGGTGTACATCTGCTAGTTATTTTAATGAGATAGTTATGGCTATGTTGTTACCAGCTTTCTGAGTGGTAACCACGTTATAGCATTCCAAATCAGTAATCCTTACAAATAATGTGCACAACAAAGTAAAGGACAATGGCTATATAGAAGCGACCCATCCTGATAATAAGCTAGTATATTCAGACTTTCCAACATAATTGTGAATGTGAAGTCAGGTATATGTATGTGCACATTCTGAGAAGTCTAAACTTCACCTGTTTTGTATTTTCAAGAGGTAATTAGTAGAACTGTGCAAATACCTACAGATTCCAAGATGCAAACCTTACAGATGAAACCAGTACAAGTTCAATCAGAATCAATCACTTTCATCTAGTCAGTTTGCACTCATCTGCACTTGGGTAGAAATTAAGATTAGCTAAAAAGTAAAAGAAACGAAAGATCAAAAGGTAAAGGCAGAACTTGGTTTGGGGTGAGTAGGAAGGATACGAGTTACACAGCTCTTGAGAAAATACTGAAAGTGCTATTTTTGAATAGTTACAGAGGACTTCAAAAAGAAAAAAAATTAAAGCATTCCAAATTATATTTTGAAAAAGAGATTAGATGAAAACATTTCTTCCCTTGACCTGTGTTATATGGCATTCTTTGAAATAGGCACCAAAGATAAACTACCTCAATCAATGCTGTAATAGTTGAGATGAAATACATAAACAATATCAATGAAATATGACACTGTTATTTCAGGAGGCTCAATTCATATCATACTGAGACAGGAAATATGGTGTAATTCCCAAGAAGTCTATATTCCAAATGTTTTCTCTACAAGAAAAAGTATACTATATGATATGCTCACATCATTACACGTAGATCTATATATAAATCACAGCTAGCATTGCCTTGTCCCCAGTTGTTTAAATAAGCACACACATATGCATATATTTATATTGATCTACCTTATTTTAATGAAATCTCAAAAACATCAAATCTGACTTTGTTGAGGCTCACAATATCGAAGCTACACTTCATCTACTCACCAGAACTAGGAAGACTTTCCCATGGTAAGTAACTGGTTGTGCGAGATGTTCAATTTTGCCCATTTCCTAGCTGTAGTGCGATCTTGACATTGGTATATTTAGTTGTGAAGGTGTGGTAGGCATGCCCCTCACGTGGGTGGGTTAGGGATGGTATGGTTTAGGTTTTTTATTTTTTAGGTCAGTGGTTACTTACCGTGGGAAAGTCTTCGTAGTTGCAGTGAGTCGATGAAGTTTGGGTTCGATATTTTTTAGCGCTGACAAAGTCAGATTCCATGCTTTGAGATTTCGAGAAAGTAAGGTAGACTCATTTATTTACATATATATATATATATATATATATATATATATATATATATATATATATATATATATATATATATATATATATGGGTCTACCTGAGATGGTCGACAAGCCATTTGATCGACTTTCATTTGGTTGACAGGCAGATTTGCCCCCCTCCCCAATGTTGTGCGACCCTGGAGTTGATATATATAGTTGGGGGGGGTGGGGGGCACAGCCCCTCACATTGGGGGGGGTGGGGGGTGACGCCCCCCACATAAAACTGCTTGTCGACCAAATGAACTGTCAACCAAATGAAAGTCGATCAAATGACTTGTCGACCATGTGATAGGGATCCATATATATATATATATATATATATATATATATATATATATATATATATATATATGTGTGTGTGTGTGTGTGTGTGTGTGTGTGTGTGTGTGTGGTTTACCTACTATTGATCGAATTTATTGTAAACATGCTTTTGTCAATAATGCAGATGGTTGACAGTTGTGTGATAATGGACAATCCTGGGGATGGGGAATATGTGTGTGTGCGTGTCTGTGTGAGTTGGTTTGGGCAAGTTGTTTTTCTGTGTGTGTGTATGTCTGCATGAACACAATAAAGCAATGCTCTAACACTATGTCCTGGCATCCTGGACAGGTGTATGCCATGCATGGTAGAGTACACAGCTTGGCGCTGTCACTCCTGACCATAAGCGCTACATCTGCATGCCAACTGCATATGAGTGATGTCTGTTGGGCAAGCTGTCATCACAACTACATCCAGGATCATAAACATGTGGCCCACCATGTCTGAATGTGGACCCCTCAATCACTGACAGAGCAATGGAAGTAGTGCCACTATAAGAGTGGGATCTGGCAAAGCCACATCGGCTAACATCTGATGATGTAGCAGCTGTCTGGATGCCAACCCTCCCCAGCAGGCATTACAGACACTGTCTGATCCATTGTGTCATTCATCTTTTCCAAGGAGCCCCTCCAAACTCAGTTCAGGCAGTTCCACATATCAGAATGAACAACATTTAGTATTCACACCATCTCTTCATTGGCCCTGGTAGATTGTGTCTGTTACAGCCCTACATCTACATTGTGTGGCACCTACTACATCAATATCAGGCCTTCTCTGAGCACCTCTTCCAATCCAACTTATGTGGCATTTCACCCCTCATGACGACTACGGTGAAACTCAGCCAGTTCTCCAACTGGAGTAACCACACTACCCTGATCAACTATATCAATCTCAACCTATTGTATGTCTGAGGTCTCTGTGGGATAGGTATGTGTAGGCATACTGACTGTGTCTGAAATATGGGCATGGGGATATGGAAGCCAAAACATCAGTGTCAGACTAATCTTCTGCACCCACAGACTTTGTCTGTTCATCATTGTCATCATCATCAGAGGCTACCGACACTCTGACATCAGATAGCAGGAGTTCCACATCGCCATTGGCAGGATCACTTATGATAACAAGTAATCATAGCAAAGATAGAAATAGAATAAAAAATTTTCAAACTTATGTTATATTAGCAAAAGATGCTAATAAAACACAGCATTTTTAAGATTATTTTATATATATATATATATATATATATATATATATATATATATATATATATATATATATATATATATGGATCTACCTTAGTAGATCGACAAGTTAAAACAGCGAAAACGAATTCACTGACGCCAGAAGATCGCAAATCACTTCACCGACGCCAGAAGATCGACAAGGCGGAAGACACCGATGCTGAGAACACTGCGATGGGGAAAGGATGTGTAAGTATGCGGTAGTGTCGGACGATAGGGTGCGAGTAAGGTAAGGGTGCGATGTTGACAGTGTGTAGGGGTAGGGGTGGGATAAGTGAGTTAGGGTTTGGGTGCGGGTTAGGTAAGTGTACGATGTTGACGGTGTGTAGGGTAGGGGTGGGATAAGTGAGTTAGGGTTAGGGCACGGGTTAGGTAAGGATGCGAGTAAGGTAAGTGTGCGATGTTGGTGGCCTGTAGGGGTAGGGGTGGGATAAGTGAGTTAGGGTTAGGGCGCGGGTTAGGTGAGTGTGCGATAGTGATGGACCTTAGGGTAAGGGTTTGGGTTAGGGTTGTATATAGTTGTGTATGTATGGGTTAGTGTTTGTTTGTAAGGATTTTGGTGTGCTTGTGTTGTGTGTGTGGGTTTTGGATAGGGGATTTGTTTTGTTTGTTGGTATGATGTGTCGGGTGTATGCGATGTCGTGTTTGTGCACTGTCGATCTTCTGGCGTCGGTAAAGTGATTTGCAATCTTCTGGCATTGGTGAATTCGTTTTCGCTGTTTTAACTTGTCGATCTACTAAGGTAGATCCATATATATATATATATATATATATATATATATATATATATATATATATATATATATATCCACTTTATGTACACTAATAGCAATAAAAGGGTCTGCTTACCATGTGCAGGTGGTCATGCAAAATCAGAACCAAATGTGCATACAAATAAGAAAGGGAGATGAAACACAAATGATAAGCATCATAATGCAAATGGTACAAGAAATAAAAAATATACCCTTTACATCTGCAGAATAAGAAACATCTGACACAAAAGTCTAATGTCCAGTGTCATTATCCCAGCCTCATCTCTCTCTCTCTCTTTCTCTATATGTCTTTTCCCCCCACCCTGCTTGCTCCTGTCTATATGTATATATCTATCTAAATAGAAAGAGAGAGAGAATCAAGATACAGATATATTTATATTTATATCTATATATGTCTATATATATATATATAGATATAGATGTAGATATATGAATGTAAGATGTATGTATATATATATATATATATATATATATATATATATATATATATATATATATGATGTAGATATATTTATATATCTATCTATATCTAGATATAGATGTAGATAGATAAATGTAAGACACATACACACACATACATATACATGTATGTATATATATATATATATATATATATATATCTATATCTGTACTTTAAGTGCTAACCACAAAGTTTGAGAAATCATTTTATTCTCAACTTCTGAGAGATTTGCTTGGCTACAATCATCTGCATTAGAAGCTGAAGTTAAGTGAAACTTGCAGTAGTGTATTTTAGTCTTCTGTTAAGTACAAACTTGCAGTTTTAAAAGTACTGTATTTTCATTTTTTCTGTTTCCTAATTGTTTTTTTCATTGAACTGTGTGCTGTGTGTTTCCCTGCAGTTAGTTCCCCACACATTCTCTCTGTTCTTGTGTTGGTGGCTCTGGAAATGCCCTCCCCTCCTGTAAGTCTGTATTAGAACACTCCTCCTGGGTCCATCTCATTTGCTCACTTAACCAATTACAGTGAGATCATATTCTGAGTCTAATGTTCACTCTACATAATACAGAGAGAAGATTTGAGAAGGCCAATATACTTAGGTTCTTCCTTCCTTGCTCCTTGCACTTAAACAAAAAAAATTGCACTTTATTCATCTGCTTTAACTGCATTTGTGTTTCCTCCTACTTTATTTTGCTTTTTTTAAAAGTACTCAATTTTATTTATTCTGCTCCATTTATTACTGCTTGGTAGTAGTCTGATTAAATTGTAAATGTTATTCTAAGTCTTTTGGTTTAAGCACTTGGGGTTCATACAGGTTGTTTTACATTAAGAAGGTTTGTGGTCTGCACTGTTGTGGCAGGACAGGTAGCTTACATCCTTCTAAGCTGGGAATTGCTGATTGAAGGCCCAGTGTCAGCTGTTCTAAAAGTGTATTAGTTATGGCTTAAGCACTTGGGCTTCAGGCCAGTTATTCTACATTAAGAAGGTTTGTAGTCTGCACTCTTGTGGGAGGAGAGGCCGGATTCTGCCCTTCTGAGCTGGGAATTTCTGGTCACAGGCTTATTGTGCCTGCGTATTTGAACTGCTTGTTTCTGAAACTGGTGTGCCTTGTTGTTGTAGCATAGACCAGATTCAGGCCTGCTGAATCTAGCTTTGTTTGAATAACTTGAGCACTGATCCAGGCCATCTTTTTTTGGAGAAGGTTCCCCTGCACCCTAGTAGCAGGAGTGTGCAGTTAGAACTTTTCTGATTGAAGACTGCTGGAACAGGGCTCAGTTTTGAGCTTTTTTTCTGGTTAAGTGGATAACTTGTTTAAATCAGTTTTTTCGTTTTCTATTGTTTATATATATATATATATATATATTGCACTTTATTCATCTGCTTTTACTGTATTTGTATTTCTTCCTAATTTATTACTAGGGGCATTGACGACAACTCTGATCTGCGATATATAACAATACGTATCCTTTTCTGTACATTTAAAGTGTTTTTTTATTGTATCTGCTTTATTTTCTGGAAAACAAAAACAAAAACAAAACAAAAAAATACTTGTTTTCTAAGCTAGTATAGTCCAGTTTTCAGGTTAGTGCTTAGTTCAGGGGTGTGTTACAAATCTCTGTGTTTGCCCATACCTTACTTGGATAGAAGGAAATTTCTCTGTTCACCTGTGAGAGAGGGGAGCTTTGAGCAGCCTATCTGTCCCTGGAGGAAAGTTTTCAGCCCAGAAATTAGTATTTATTGGTCATTTTTGGCTAATTTCTATCTCTTTAATTTCCCTGCTATAAATACCGCATTTGCCAAGTTTTGCACACTGGGCAGCTCCAGTTAGCTAGGGTAAAATGATTACCGTCTCCACAAAGTCTCCTCTTCAATTTTTCCCTTGGAACTAGACAGACTTTCAACTTATGCATTTAAGTCATTAATTTTTCAGCTCGGCACTTGCTCAAAACTCATAGCAAGTACTTATAAACCCTAGCACTGGGCCCTCCAGTACTGTACACAATGACAAGGCTCTCTATTCGACCTTACCAGCCATCCAGTAAAACAGTTCACTGTACCTATCCGGGCATGTCCAAAGGTAAGTTTCAGGTGTACTCTCCAGTCCAACTGGTGAATCTGAGCATTATGAGGCAATGTTACAACTGCCTCATGTACACAGAAAATCCTCTTCTCCTACCACTAAACACTAATACATGTGAGAGATGCAAATATACAGCCAAACTGGAGGCTAAGCTCTCTCAACCCAAGAATGGGTCAGACAGTCAAGAAGAGAAGGGAAGTACTTGCATCACACCACAAGTCTCACATAGACCTATGAAACCAGCACTGGCAAAAAACACACACAAATACACAAAAACATACTCGGAGGCTCTAAATAAAAATCTGCAAAAGCAACAGAGACCTCCAAAACAAACATCCAAGCAACCTCCACCCCCAACACAAACCATGAAACACATACTTCACAAAACCAGTATGCCATGCAATCACAGCCGTTAAGGCAAAATAACATACTAGTAATAGGTGACTCTATAGTCAGGAACACTGACATCCCACTCACTAGGCTGAATAAGGAGAAGGTTACTGTTAGCTGTCTGTCGGGTGCCAGGATCCACCACATAACACAAGCACTCAGGTCCCTCCAGAACAAGTACAAATATGACTCTGTCATTGTCCATGTTGGTGTGAATGACCTAAGCCGCACCTCCCTGGACTACATGAAAAGAGACATGGAAGAGCTCTCTGATCACGTAGCCCAGGCCAGTATGACCCTGACCCTGAGTAGCATCCTGCCTTCACCAAGAATGATACCACAGTATAAAGAAAAAGTTCTCAATTTCAGCAACTGGCTAGGTTTCTGGTGTCATTCAAAGGGGATCCAGTGTCTGTCCACCTGGGATGACATGCTCGACAAGCCACACTGTTTCTCTAGAGATAGCTTACACCTGTCACACTTAGGCTTTTGAATACTGGCCAAGGCTCTTGCCACCCCCATAGTGCCTTTTTTAGGCAAGGCTCAAAAGACAAACCCACCACCGTAAATAGCACAAGTAACAAAAAACTGAGGCTAATGCTACTCAATGCCAGAAGTCTAAACCTCAAAATGCACACACTCAACACACTCCTCAGTATGGAGAAAATCAATATATATGCAGTAACAGAAACCTGGTTTAAGGCTCCAGAGAGCAACCCAGCACTACCAGGCTACAACTCATACCATACATTTCGGCCACAGAATCCGAACCGAAATACAAAAGGGGGGCATATCCATATTCATCGAGGATACAAACACCTCCAGGTTAGTGGTACAGCACAATGCTTCAGAGATCATCCATGTGCAACCAACAATGGGCAAAACTGCAATTCAAATTGTAGCTTGCTACAGATCACCCACTATGTCCCAGGACCCCCATTCCATGTTTCTGGAAACACTGGGAAACATGAAGGTCCTACCAAACACACTAATATTGGGTGATTTCAGTTACCCAAAAATTAACTGGGAGAACTACTCAAGTACTAACTCCCTTGCCCAACATTTCCTAGAATTTATAAACTCAAATGCCCTGGTTCAACTGGTCAACATTCCCACCAGAGGTGATAGCATATTGGACCTGGTCATCACCAACATGGGTAACCTGTGTTCCACACCGGAGGCCAACCACCCGCTGGTTAGATCTGACCATAAACAAATCACTTTAGATATCCACATTCTGCCCCAACCCCCGGACAAGGAAACCACTGTGAAAAACTTTTCAAAAGCAAACTTCACGTTACTTAAGACCAAGGAAGAAAGTTTCAAAGCCCCCATCCTGGAGGATAACCTTGTCCAAGCTGCAAAATCCTTTACTAATGCACTCTATGGGCACCTACAAGAATGCATGGATTGTGCCATCCCAAGCAAAACCAAAACTCACTCCTACAAGAAAACGAAACCTGTCTGGTTGACTCCTGCCATAAACAAGCTATACAATAGAAGGAGGAAACTAGTACAGAAAAGAGTAAAATCCCAAGAAGGAAAGACATCCCTGAATAGTATCAGCAAGAAACTACAATTCCTCATAAAATCATTCAAGGCAAGCTTCAAAAGAAAAATTGCCAAGGACTCCAAAGATAATCACAAGGCATTCTTTAGCTATGTCAAGAATCTAAGTGGCAATGCTCAGATCTGCTCGGAGTAAGTGCAGAATGGCACAAAATACACTGAACCGACCAATATTGACAACATTCTGGCAGACAGGTTCAGCGCAAACTTCACCCCCCTCTTACTACCAAAAGGGCTCATAACCATACCAGAAGAATGTAGAGTCCCTTGAAATCACAGACACTCAGGATAAAACAGCCCTCTCCAAAGCCAAAAATACAGCATCAATGGGACTGGACAGTGTCCCAGGCTGCATCCTACACAAGCTCAAAGATGAACTAATCCATCACCTAAACACACTGTTTAACCTCAACCTCTCCACAGGCTACATACCCATAGAGTGGCACACAGCAATGGTTATTCCACTCCACAAAGGTGGAGCCACAAAACTATTGCCTTGTAAGTTGACTAGCTTGGTCTGCAAAGCTATGGAGCACATCATCATGGAACTAATTAACAGAGACATTGGGAACCTCAAACACTGGACCCTACCCAGTTCGGCTTTGTTAAGGGCAGATCATGCCTCCTAATCCTGGTGGACTTCTTTGAGACAGTTACCAAGGCTATAGATGAGGGAAAAGTGGTACACACAGCCTAACTAGACATTGCAAAGGCCTTCAACACTATTCCCCATTTTGGTATTATAGACAAGCTCACCAGCCTGAACATAAACCCCTACGTCACAGGATGGGTTGCCAGCTGGCTCATGGACAAATCCCACATGGTGAGAGTTGCGGGCGCTAGGAAAGACTCTAAACTGGTTACAAGTGGTGTTCCCCAGGACTCAGTCCTAGGACCCCTCCTGTTCGGCATATACTTCTCAGAGGTACAAGCAAGCACAGGAGGACTATGGCTGAACAAGTTCACAGACGACTGCAACCTAGGGGCTATAATTGACTCTCTGGTTGACACAGACATCCTCCAAAAGGATCTCACTGAGACAGATACCTGGTGTCAAAATCATGGCCTCAAGCTAAATGCCAAAAAGTGTATAGTCATCCCCTTTGGAAAAAAACAAAGTACCCACAAACTACCACATAGGTGGTAGCCCCCTAAATATGAAAGACGTAATAAGGGACCTGGGGACCCAAGTAGATAGTAATCTCACCTTTGATAATCACATTGCCGTAGTGGTTAGAAAATCCTTCTACGTGGCCCACCTAATCACAAAAGGGTTCGCATCCAGATCAAAAGCGGTCATTGTGCCCCTCTACTCATCACTCATCAGACCCATCATAGAGTACAATGCCCCATTTGGGATGTACCTTACAAGACACCTGCAACAGCTGGAAAGACCGCAGAAGTACCTCACCAAGAGGATCACTGGCCTCAAACAGATGCCCTTTGCAGCTCGACTGAAGAAACTCCAGCTGTACTCGGTTGCATACTGCCTACTCAGAGGTGATCACTGTCTGACATACAAGGCCATGTAAAGCCCAGAACTGATGGATATGCTCCACCTAAAGAAAATCTTATCCCCTCGAGTCACACACTCTAGTGATCTAAACCTCACCACAACAATAAATAGGACACGCTGGAGGGATAGATTCCTGTCCCAGAGACTTCCTTTGCTTTGGGAACAAGAGTCCAATCTACATTAGGCAGAGCTCCTCACTAACACTTTTCAAGAGAAACCTTGATGAGTGGTTGGGAAACTGAAAATTTACCCCGGGGATCACTTCAGTGGTTCTGCTGGACAGAGGCACAGGGAACTAATCTAAGGAGCGGCGAAAGCCAACACATTTGGGCTAGGCTTATAAATGCCTTTGGGCAGATAGCCTTGTACCTACCAATGAACTTATATATATATATATATATATATATATATATATATATAGAGTGAGAGAGAGAGAGAGAGAGAGGTTCATAGGTTGGTGCTAGGCTATCAGCTCTAGGGCCTATGCAAGCCTAGCCATAACAATTCCCTGGATATTTCTTCCCACAATATTTACTTCTCTGGACCCCTGATATATATATATATATATATATATATATATATATATATATATATATATATATATATATATATATATATGAAAAAAGATACACAACAGAAAAAGAAGAAAAAAGAATGGCTTAGAAAGAAAATGCCATACCTCAAAGTCGATCTTGTGGAGGGCTGCATCCCCTGTTAATTACATATACCAACTCTGAGATTGCACTATAGTGAGGATAGGGCAAATTTTCTGAACTTCACTCTACCGCTGTCTCTCAAAAAACACATTGATGAACAGCATTTCTGACGTCAAAGCCATTCGATGTTCAGCCTCTTCAATTTCATGATAGGAACCCTATATATATATATATATATATATATATATATATATATATATATATATATATATTCATATACACACACACATGCACAGCATTAATGATTTAATTATATTGCATACCTAGAAGTCATGCAATAGACACACTTGGGTTGTTCTTCACGTCAGCACCAACATCACTGATTCTTTGTGAACCCCCTGCTGAGCTGTCTGGATCACTAACAGTGGACAGGAACTCCTCTGTCTCAGTCAGTGGTGGTTTGGTACAGGACCACCACCAGTAGCCATCACTGGGCTGAGGTCTGTTTTTTTGATAAGTATGGCCATGTCCTTTGACTGCACTCACATCACTGACAACCAACTCCTAGATATGGTCAAGAGAGGATTTGTCACTTCAGCTTCTGTCTAAGAGGAATGCGCCAGGTCACTGTAGTTTCTGTATGATAACTTCATTCTCCACATCACTGTATGGCAGTTTATGGGGTCCACAGGTCTTGGCACTATAACATTGTTTAAGATGAAACAACATGCACACAATAATTTAAAATTTAAGGCTCCATATTTATTGCACACAGTTAATACAGAACCCCACTCCCACAACCCTATCAAAGATAAAAAAAATGAAAAGCAATGCTAAAAATCTGTAAAAATGATAATAGTTATGTAACTCTGTAGTACATATCAGCATTAACCAAATAAATATACAGTTTTCAATTAAAAATTGATAAAAACTTCTTTGGAGCTCCATTTGTGTTGAGGACAGGCATATATATATATATCACAGGCTTAATATATTTGTTGGACTACAAATGTAAAACATCTAACATTTCTTTTAAGTGATACATCACTTTTCTGCAATAACTGTTCATATTCCTAGAGAAAGATTTATGCAATGGCAGGTAACATTTAGTTTCAGACAAGTTTTACTTCAGAGAAATAAATAATGAATTTATATACATGGATATACCGAAAACAATGGACAAACAATGCAGACAGTCAACAAATGGGTATTTTGGAATGTAACCCATAATAAACATTTTTGCAAAAAATGCAACACACATTTACATCAGTTCAGTAGTTAAAGTAGAAAAAAGGTTTGCAAGTCAAATAGCAGTATCAAGCTCTCTACATCCAAATATTCTCCCTTACTTTGATACAAGTTCCTTACCAACACAATTAGCTTTATATAGGGCAGAGTTTGCCCTCTGAGGGCTGTGAATATGCAAATCAGGTGTGAACTCCTTTGTATTCAAACATTCTACAATCTGCACCAAGTGCATGGCAGATAAACATGGTGTAAGGACCTAAATGATTGCTTGCACATGCCCTAGCACTGCAAGGATGAGCACTGAGAATTGTTACTTGTTAATGGATTAGAAGTGTAAATGATTATTCTGACTGTATGCATAATTAGTGTTTCCTACTCTTTAATCTTTGATATACACTTACTGTGGCATGTCAGGGAGAAGAGACGTAAATAGTCTTGGATTATATTGACTGATTTAGGACAGAAACACCCATAAAGCATTTTTTCAAGTGCTTAGGAACACACTGTTGTTACTCAGAGTAAAAAAATTTCTGCAAGTCAAACGACGTGCATTACTCATTGAAATATATGTCAAAAGCAATGTAAATAAGATTGTATTTATGTTAAAGAGCAGAGATAAGGGAATGATGCTCACAAAAGAAGGAGAAGAAAACAATTACAGTGTTGCAAATATTTATTTAATATTATGAGTATAAATATTGGCTTAACTGTTGCTAATAGACCATCCATCCACACATCTACTGACAAATTACACAAGACAACTTTCAGAACTTGGTTATATTGCACATTTATTAATACAATGGCACATCTTGGGTATATGTAATCTACTTTTTTCATCTTCCTAATATATGTCTGTGGCAAGTAGATAATATTCTCTCAATTGCGTGTTGTTATTGCCCTGATTTAATGGTATAGATCCAGAGATGATGCTGTTTGTGTGACTGTAATGATGTTTAAGGAACATATGCTCATGTTACAAGTTAATAAAGTTGAGGAAACATCAGAAAGGTACATCTTAAATATTGTTTCTTAATGTTTCTTTTTTCCTTCTCTTCATTCTTTGCACAGTGTTTGGCATTGCACACTGTTGGCTGGCAGGGAGCAGTAGTAGTGAAACACAGTTTAATTCCTAAGGTAAAAGCTCACAAATTTAAATTGGAATGCCATCATTAGTGCAATTGAGACTGGTGCTGGTGCACTTCAGTCAGCAGTCTTGACAGTACTGAGTGAAGAAATTACACCAGTCAGCTACCTAGCTGTGTGGCAGAAAGTGTAAGTAACTTAAGATTATAAAACATAGACACACATTGCAGGGTTAGAATCCATTTTGCAGATAGGTTTTCTGACTGGGTTCATAATAAACATTGACATCCAGTGTTGTATTTGAAATGAGCTGGCTATGTTCTGTGTGATTAATGTTAAACTCTTACTTGTAGGCCATGTGAATTGCTGTTACAAATGTGTTGTTGGAAACTGAACTTTTCTCATTAATAATAATAGTAATATGTGCTGTGAATGATGTAGCATTTGACATTTTGTAAAGTGTGATGACACAAAAGCAGTAACATGAGAACTGAGGACATATGTGTTGTATATGCTCTATTAATATTCCATATATAATGATTAGTCATCTTGACAGTAATACATTTTATTTTAAACTTTTATGTCATTATTAATTGTATATACTGTATCAGGACTCACGTCCTGTAATTTTCTGTCCCCGCTAACTGAACAATTTCCATTTCATGAAAGCCTGATGATGTGTAAAAGAAATGGTACCTGTGATTTGGCAACTAGATGTAAAATGCTTGCATTTGCATGTTAGTAATAGCATTAAGAAAACCTGTCAAAATCTTGACCTCTTATACAGAAATAAAAAGCTCCTAACAAAGCTACAGTATCCCTCTCTCATGTCTATCTACTACCAAGCCTATTGTATAGCTCTTAAATCCTCACAAACCTCCAAACTTCTCTACTAACTAAGTTAGAAACCTCCTATAACAAAGTGGACAGATTTGCTCTAAACCAAAACTATAGATCTCATCACTGTCTCTCTTTAAAATACTTAAACTGGTTAGAATTACCCCCACCAGCCTCTCCTCTCTCAGCTTCAGATTATCCATTCCATCTTGCACAACCATCTTTCTTTCTTTCCAAACCTACCTCCTCTAATTTCCTTCTACACTCCTAGGACTCACAAAAGCTTAGACCAAGACTTACTGCAAATCTATAAACCCAAGAACAAAATGGTCAAAACCTCTACAGCCACTACCCCCACCACTTCTTGGAACAAACTGCCATTGGAAATTAGGTCAGTCAAAAAACTCAAAGAATATAAATCAGTCACCAAAGAAAACCTAAAAAGTCACGGGCCATGCCACTGTACTCACCCTCCATAAACTGTCTTCCTTTCCTAATTAGCTTACTGTCTACCCTCATTGGTTTTATTTCTGTTATGTGTCAGCTCTCTTAGCCATCTTATCTAGGTAATTACCTGTCACTCAGTCTTAAAAATATCTCTACTTATATACTACCTGTATTATCCTTAGCTATACTAACAAACTTTGCATATTGTTTCTGCACATATCTTATGTTAAATGGCAACTTTAACTCTGTAAATAATTTTTATGCTTTTACTGTTTCAACTGAAAATGTTAATGTTTTGTTTCTAAAACAGTTTTAAATTTTAGTTTTATTTTTTAATGTAAATTTGTGGCACTTTCCTTCCCATATTTCTGTGGAAAAAGGGGTATCAGCTCAGTCAGACAAACCCAGTCAGAAAATGTAAAATAAATAAAAAGTTAAAAAGATGAATGTTTTAATGGTATAAGTGCTCTGTGCCTTGTTAGATCTATCCTTTAATTGTGTTACTTATACACACACTTCATTTGTATATTTATATTTTTTTATGTTTGCCTTTTCCATTTCTGCATTGCTCAGTAGTACTCAACCATGGTTTAATTTGGCCTGCCTTCTGTAGCACAGATAAGCATGATGATGGTATGCTGCTGTCGGGAATCTGTATAGTACTGAGAGAAGAAAATGAACTTGTCAGACAGCTATCAGTATGGCACATGTGGTAAATACATTGAGTAGGGAGCAAATGTTGACGCAGTGATGGGTTCAAATCTATAGTAGTGATAATTTTCCTTATGATGTCAGATGAAGTACTGACACATTTTGGGATATGATTTGAACATCCTAAGTCTGTGTGCTAAATGCTAAACGGTAACATATTGTCCTTATAAATTGCTTTTTACCAATGTTTTGTTGTGGGAAAATAAGCTCTTCTTCTAAATAGCAACATTTCCTATGCATAATGTCAAATATGACAGTTTCTAATGTGTCAGAACAGAAATGTACTAAAATGATGAATGTGTAACTATGTAGAATATATTATACATTACTTATCCATATAGCATAATTATTAATTATGACAGTAATACATTTACCTTTCAAATTATGTCGTCATGATTTCTACATTGTGTGCCACAAATGAGGTGATCTAATTTTGTGTGCGTCCCCCCTAATTGACATCACCTAAATCCCTGATGATGTGTAACAGAAATACAAGTTCTGATGTGGAAGACCAATGTTCAAAGGATGATTGAGTCAGGATAATGGTGCAAGCACTAGGTTATTGAATGCTGGCTTTAGAAGTGCGTTTTATATATCCATATATATATATATATATATATCTGTCTGTCTATATATCTATCTATCTATATGGATTCACTACATAATCTCGAACTTTTGAAATACCGAATTTCAAAAGCTCAAGACCATGTAGTCGAAACCCCGGAATACTGAAAGACCAGAAACGTGAAATTCAAAATCCCGATGTTCGGAGATATTAAATTAGCGCTTCTGGTGTTGCAGTTCAGGTAAGTATGTGTGTATAATTGTGTTTGTGAAGGGATTTAGTGTGTGTAAGTGTATGTTGCAACTGTGATATATATGTGTGTGTGTGTGTGTGTGTGTGTGTGTGTGTGTGTGTGTGTGAGGGACTGTAACGTGTGGGTGTGAGTTTGCCTTGTGTGTCTGTTTGTGCAATCTCGGAGTTAGAATATTTAAGTAGGGGTGTGTGGGGGGTGTAGTGTGATATATTTTATTGTGGGGGGAAGCTGTGTGTATGTGTGTGTGCTGTATGTGTGTTAGATGTTCGGGATTTTAAATTTCGCGCTTGTATAGTTTCGGTATTTAGGGGTTTCGGGTTTATAGTCTCGAGCTTTTGAAATTCGGTATTTCAAAAGTTCAGGATTATGTAGTGAACCTACTGATATATATATATATATATATATATATATATATATATATATATATATATATATTCAGTAGGTTCACTATATATCCTGAATATATATATATATATATATACCCCTAAATAAATCCCTATCAGTTGATCAAGTTTTCAGAAATATGAAATTCATATGGTCATGACCATATTGGAATGAAGATTGCAATACAGTGTGGAATAGGAAATTTACCACATTCTTCAATATAGTGCTGTCTCAGAGTTGGTATATTTAATTGCAGGGGATGTGGGGGGTGTAGGGACTTGACCCCTTGCAAATTGTAAAGAATAAGGTAGAATTTTGTGTTTTCTGTGGGGTTTTTTTTTGACGTTAGAGTTTTCAGAAACTGGATCATATGACTTTCGAGTTTCTGAAAACTCAATCGTCTGACATAGAACCATATATATATATATATATATATATATATATATATATATATATATATATATATATATTAATGGTTCCTTATCAGAAGCCTGAAACACTATAAGCCTGAAAATCAAAATCCTGAAAACTAAAGCCTGAAAATTCAAAATCCCGAAAGACCAAAATCCTGAAACTCAAAATCCTGAAAACACAAAATGGACATACTGACGTCACTGTGGCTTTGCTATTGTTAGCCCTGTGGTGTTAGGTCATGCGTTGGGTTCAGGTGAGTGTGCGGTTGGTTTTATGTTAGGGTTAGGGGCGGTTTAAGTGAGTTAGGGTTAGAGGTTAGGCATGTATGCAATAGTGACAAATATTGGGGTTAGGGTTTAAGTGAGTTAGGGTTAGGGCGCGGGTCAGGTGAGTGTGCGATAGTGACGGACCTTAGGGTTAGGGTTAGGGTCAGGGTCAGTTGGTAGATATTAGTGTCTTTATAGTGAAATATTAGCATTATTTGTGTTTTCAGGATTTTGAGTTTCAGGATTTTGGGTTTTCGGGATTTTGAATTTTCAGGCTTTAGTTTTCAGGATTTTGATTTTCAGGCTTATAGTGTTTCAGGCTTCTGATAGGGAACCATATTTATATATAATATATATATATTTATATATAATATGTATATATATATATATATATATATATATATATATATATATATATATATATATATATATACATACACACACATATATAATGCCTTTTGCATTTGCATGCTGCTCAGCATTGTGTAGCAATATTTCACGTCAAAAGACAAAAATGAAAAGTTTAATTTGGTCTGCCTTCTGTAGTGTAAATGAGCCTGGTACCAGTGTATTGTCATCTCTGGATAGTACTGATTGAATAAAATGCACCTGTTAGCTACCCATCTCTCTGGCACAAGGTGAATGTGAAGTGAGTTTAGAGAAAGACAACAGGTAATTCAGGGTCTGAATCCAGTTAACATACTTTTACTCAGGGAGTAAGAATGACATTTGTTGAAAACTTTTAATGAGAAATGTATCTAAAATAAAAATGAGTATTGTAAATATGATTTTTTGTAACAAATATATGAACAATTCCTGCCATAAAAGTCCAATATAATGTGTATAAAGTATGTTAAACATGCCAGTGTTATTTAACTTAAAATGCACTTGTATAGGTATGATATACACAAGAGTTTTATTATAACTATGTGTTTAGGACAGTATGTCTTGTGAAGTATGTATGTAACATACCCCAACATCTATTACTCAGGTCATGCAACTCCATATATCTGAAATGTATTTATAACTACAATAACTACAGATGCTACTTTTTCATGAAATACAGAACCATGACTATTTAAAGTCTTTTTTGAATTATGTCTCACATGATCACGTAAAAAGGGTATTCACCTGTGGCACTGGCAATTAGTAAGCTAAGGTTAACATTTCATCCTTCTCTTTCTTATGGGTTCAAGTCCATGGTGGTACTACTCAATGTTACTAGTATGTAAGTCCCAAAAGCCCAATATGTCACAATTCATATAATTTTACATACAGTACTGATTATAACAAACACCATAAAGCTTTCCAGTGTTTAACATAAAACATGTGTAAATAGGTTGATCATCACACATGGCCAAGTCTCACTACCATATTTCACACCTCCATTGTTTTTGAAATCAATCATTGTCAACATATCTGGCAAGCCATGTTTGTGCTTTCTATTGTACAAATGCAGCTGGCAAGGCTGTGCATCTTTGTGCATTGGCTGTTACATGAGAGATTTGATTTGAGTGCCAATTCAGACACATAGTTCTTGCTTAACTTCTGTAGACATAGTTTTGATGGTGAAGATAGTGTTTCATTTAGAGCACAAAGTTGGGGTGTTGAGTTCCAGAGTTTTGTGGCATTCCTCATCCAGTGCTACAGCCATAGACTACTACGGGGGGGCGATAACTGATCACAGTATAAGACTGAGACTTAGAATAGCTTGGACACCTAGTGCAACTAGCATTGCATGCACTGAGGAGCAATGTTGTCTCCATTACAGTGACATGAAGAGGTGCATGCAGAACCTCCTGAGGCAATGGAAGGAGGAATTTAAAACTGCAAACACCCCTCAGTTGTATAAGTATATTGACCCATCACCAGTAAATGATATGGCATGGATTATCCAGCCAATGCAGTTGTTCATTATGCTTTCATATCTGTATTCTTTTACACTACAACTGCAGAAGAGAGAGCACACAACCAAGATACACATAAGGTAATGCTCCTTCACCTCAGAGAAGCACAAGGTAAGTATGATTCAGGTATCATTGCAAGACAGATAACACTTTTCAGGCCATCAGTCCATATCAGCTTGAGCAGGCATAACTGAATTGGTATATCAAGCATACATGCCTTCGCCAATAGTTCTTGATAATTGATTTAGACAATGAGTACACCTGCTCAGTTTTGCATGATTTGAATTCACAGAAGCAGAGATTAGTTTTTATTACTGAATATTAATTTTTAAAATGTTAATTGGAATACTTATGTTAACAATTCAGTGCTGGTAACTGCAATTATTAACTTGAAAAGGAGATATCCATCATGGCATAGTGAAATATATGTTTTCCTCTCATATAATAGCACTGAGATTGATTTTATGATATATTAATGCCTTCCCATCATGTCTGAATGTGTCAAAGGGGAACATATGTATGTGTCATGTCTGTTTGTATGGAAATAATAAAATAATGTGAATTGCCATTGATCTTATTCTCTCCATTATGTCTCTCCCAAACCTCCCATTTTTTCTTTCTCTCCCTCTTTTTTTTTGGAATACATTGCTGCTGAAAACTATGACCATCAGCACAGGAAGCTACACTGACCATTCCAGTTTGGCCCACTATACCTCCCTGCCACAGGTACTGCCACAGGAAGCAGAGACTCCCAGCACATCTGGGTTACAACCTGTCAGCATTCCCTCCACAACTCCTGCCCTACCTGCACCACCTGTGTGAGGTAACTCTGCCCCAGCCACTGGTACAGTGGTACCCTCCAGGAGCACTACTAGTGGAGGTGATTTTGTCACCCATCAGGAGCTGACAGGGCTGGTGGAGGACATCATGGGGAGGGGCCTCTGTGCCTGAATTGGCTGGGATGAAAAGGTCCTGTGTGTCATATAGCCAAACTAATGTCATGTCCAACACTGACCCAGAAAACTGACACAGGAGACAGTGTGATTTTAACTTTGTGGATAAGGAGTACCACTGTGGTGTGCTGAGATAATGCTCAGATTTAAAAACTGATTTTCGCATAATTTCAAGGGTTCTAATCCAGAAGTATGTCGATCTGTTATGGATTGTTTTTTATAAGACTATTGTATGTGTAGCTGTTGCCTACATATTGTATTGCGCCAGCATTATTCTGCTTCTTTCATAATCTACTTACTCCCTGCCCTCCTCTCCTATCTCTATGCCTCTACCCCTTCTGTGTCACAAGTCTGTCTCCTCAGCATTTACACAATGCCTGGCTCTGAGCAGCACCTGTAACTTAAGGGAAATTGGAGTGCGCAGCTTATGGAAAAATCTTGTGAACTTTTGCCTTTGCCTGCATTTCTCTGGTGCCTTTCATACTACTATGCTTAGCCTCATTCCTCTATGTACAAACAGGCTAACAGCAATAGAGGAGACAGCTGTTATCTTCTCTTGAACAGGCTGCAGAGTTGAATGTGCACCATATAGGATGATCCAGTTATAAATATTGTTAGGAAACGTGCTGCTCCAAAATTCCTGGCTTCATGACAAATAACACGTTAAAATAATACATGTCTGTTCTGCATTTGATCATTTATTATGCTGCTGGCTGTAATGTGCACCTTATGTAATGTTAAAGTTGTCATTACTGTGATGAAGCCTAATGCCTATATTCTCCCTTGGCTCATTGTTTTGTGACTGTCCCTTTAAACCAGTAAATTTAATGTTGCGAAGTAACATTTCCTTTGTAGTGTGTTGACATAATTTACATATCCATAAAATGCTTTTGGCATAGTGTGAAAGGTTTAAATCTAGAAATATGTGAAAACTCTTATTTAATATTTCATTTACATTAGTAATATGTGTGTTAGTGTTATCTACATATCTAATTAAACTACAATTATTCCGCTTATGTCTTAATCATGTTTCTACTTTTTGACCCCTGCGTGTTCCATGTTGGAAACACTTCACTGTACATAGCATGACAAATTATTTATCAGGAAAAACATAACAGTAGCACACCACAAAGATGTTCAGCAATAGCTCAGAAAAATAAAACATTCTTCGTGTGTCTCTTTTCTGGTATGCATCCTTCTATCTCTTCTCCCTTCTGTGTCATCACTTTTTACTGTTGCATGTTTATTATGCTAATAGATGTAAGGTACACATTTTGGGAATTTACAACCGTCATGAGTGCAATGAAGACTAATACATACTTTCTCCTTTTCTTCAGTCTGTTGTCAGATCTGAACTTTGTGAAGGGGGAGTTCCTATATGGTGTGGTTAGATAAATGTTTGAATCAGGACGTTTGTTAGTGTGTTATTGAATGTTTTGTCTAACTCCTTTGTGTGTAAGTATCAGCTACACATTCTAATTAACACACCATTGTCCTGTCACTGTGTTAATCTGCTTACTCCCTGTTTGGGGATACTATCTTGTTCAGATCGTGACTGAGTAATTATATGACAAATTGAAGAGTAACACAACACGACGATGTACAGAAATGGACCATAAGCAAATCTTTTCCTACGCCTCTGTATCCCTGTCTCCTAATCTCTCTTCCCATTTGGTGTCCTCGTGCATGAATGCCACACACTGATACTGAGTAACTGAAAATGTCATTTCATGTCTTATGGAAAAAGCTGAAGATTTTAATTTCAGTCACACAAGGATGGTTGACATTGTGCAAATATTTCATGTCATGCTTTACTATCTAAATCCAGACTGATAGTATTATCTTGAGACAGTTACTTTAATATACATATTATTCTGTTAGATTCATATACACCTTATTGGACGTTACATTGTCCTTAATGTGATAAAGGCTGTTGCTTACATTTTCCCTTTGCACTCTGTTCTCTGTGTCCTGTCAAAGGTGTCATTTAAACTTAATAAGTTATGAGTTCCTATTTGTTAAGCTGTGATGATCCTCCTGTCTATACACTTTTATTTTGTACTATCAACGGTATGAATCCAGACATATGTGATGCACATATTCACATATAAATAGTATGTGTATAAATGTGTGGTGCATATGTTGTCAAATAACACTATACTCCTTATGTCCTCATCATGTTTCAACTGTCCTGCCTTGTCTTCATCTACATTGGAAACAGTTTATTGTACACAGCAATACATCTGAAATGTACAGAGTTTCAAAAGATGTCTACATTTCTACATCTTGATGTTTGCTATTGTCATCCAGTCCTTGAGAATTTCTTGAGAATTACTGATGACTGCATAAATTAGGAACAGCCATACATTATTTATATTGTTCAGAAAATGCACCACAAAGATGTTCAGAAATGAACCATTAGCCAATCTCTTTGTATATCTGATTCTGAATCCCTGTCTCCAAACCCACCTCCAATCCCTGTTGTCTCATCAAATTCATCTTCTTCCTTCAATTTCTCTTTCCATAATCTATGTTTCCACCACTGGAGCATCCTTGGTCTCTCATGTGTTTCATAATCATTCATAACATGCTCATAACTTCCCAAAGATAACTGAAACACAGAAGAGACAATATTTTAGTGTGTATGTCACATGTGGACCATGTTGCTGATATACACCCGAGGTGATATGATAGACGAGGCTGATTTACATCCATATTTGGAGGTAAAATATTATGACATACCTGTATGTTATACATGTATTGACTGTAGAACTCAGTCTTGTGATATAAACACATTTAATTATTTAACAAATGCATCATGCCGCGAATATGTGGACAGTCTCTGTGAAGGACTGCAACTGTCATGACAAATGTGTACAACAACACATGAGATATGACCATAGCACACATCTGCTATGTCTTCCATCAGATTCAGACATTGTTGTTTGTGTATGCTGCTTCTTTCCTCAAAGGTTGTCATGGAGTAGCATAGACTACTGCTAATTCCCATCCTTAGTTCATCGCCTCAAGATATGATTATTCATGCAGTAATGCTTCCCTTAGCCATGTAAATGAGAAATGAGCTTGCCAGTAGTGTTCTTGAGGGAGAGAATTAAAAAATTACAACTGATTATGTGAGTGGATTATACAACTTCTGTATATTTTAATGGAATGTTGTAACCAAGGTATCTGGATTTCAGAGTGATGTGGCTCAATTAATTCAGGCTATTAAGAAAAGTCTTCACTCCAACACTTACATTTGCAGCTTCAGTACAGTGGTTTGTAACCTTTCCATTAGTGTTATTCAGCAGTACACTGTCATATTTTGGAAATGTCAGTTTATATTGTCAACACATATTATCCAAACATGAGCCAATACAATGACACAAAAAAAATGGTCACTGTTTGTCTACATTCATTCCAGAATAAACTGCCAAGAATGCTTGCTTGTCAATCCACGGTTTTACAAATGTGATTGTCATCAAAAACCCATAGTGTGAAACAGGTGCATTTTTCTCACAGTAATGCAATGTACATGAATGACAGTATATAGATGTTATCAAAGCAGTATGTAATTACATGGCACAAGCACATAGCTGTTATGTCGGCTTGCCCAGGCACATACATTTTCAACAAAAAATACACACTAGCCAGTCTTCAAAACACTGATGTGAAGTGTGGGAAGTGCAGAGAAGGGAAAATGTCATTACGTTCAGTTTATTTCCAATATGCTTTTCAGTTAAATGAATTCTTGAATGTTCTTCAGTATGTATCTCTTGATTGGCTTCTAATTTTAGAAACTGCTGACAGGGTTAGAAAAGTTTTAGAAAAGTGTAAGATTTGTTCCTAGTAGAAACAGAATTTGGAACTCATGTCTTATATGGAAGGTCATTAACAATTAGTTCGAAGATCTTAGCAAAATTAATGGTGTAATGTTCATTTTTAATTGGTCAGTGTTTGCTCTATGATTGTTACAATAATAACACTTTTAATGAAAGAAAGTATAAACAATAATGCGTTCGGTAGTTAAAAGAGGCAAGACCTTGATATACTAGACTCCCACGTATGTATTTCTCTGTGCAATAAAGGAGATTGTTGTTTTCTGCTGAACTGTCTCGTGTGAAAGTTATTTGGTACCTTAGCAGTTTGATGCTGTGCTAAATCAGATTTCTAAGCCACTTGTTGTGTGCTGCTGCATTATAAATTCCAAACAGGCCCAAAAGAGAGGCAGGTTTTATGTCAGGCAAGTTTCTGGTGTACTAATACACAATTTGAAAGACTCGGCATAGTTTAAAGTCTCTGCAGGTAAGCTTTACTAAAACTTTCTTCACTAGTTCTGATTGCATGAGAGCAGGTAAATTGTATGCATCTGGGAAACTGGATGCATGTGTAATCACTTACAGCTTTAGGTGTAATCATGCGCTACTCGGTTTTAATCAATATATATAAGGACAGAGTAATCTTGTCACAGGGACTGAGCTTCCTTGTCAGAATGATAGGGTATCCTTCTCAGGAGTGAAAGTGAGTCCTAATCAAATATTAAGAAAAGGAACAGAGATGATTAATTCATTGGGAATGTGAGTGACCCTATTTACTGTCACGGATCTATCCCTTTGGTATAAGATTGTGTTTTATAATGGCCACAAGTAGATGGGATTCCAGGCAGGCATATATTTAATAAATATGGAGAAGACAACTGTAACTATTTGGTAAAATGTTCTGAGTTCACTAAAAATGGTATCACTTTACAGTTTCTGGAAACAACACTTTTGACAAGGAAAGTTTAGAAAATCTAAAAAGTAAACTGAAACAAAAGTATAAGGCACTGACCTTTTTTTAGTTAGCTTTTAATGACTGGAAAGAAGAATCTAAAAATAAGGAAAAGAAATCTGTAGTTAGAAGCTTAAAATATAACTCAGCTAATCACAGCTGCAGGTGGCTAACTGAACAGTAAATACATTGCAAAAATCTGCAAATGGCAAGTCCCACTCCTGGGTTATGTACATTAAGAGAAATTATCAGTCATGCAGCCAGAATCATCAGGTGATGACTCGCCTCCATTACCTTCTGCACCCCTCCACCTTATGACCCACCCATGCCTCAAGAAGAGTATGTTCTCCCTCCCCAAGAGGGCAGGTGGAGGTGACTTTTGCAGAAACATCTACTGCTTTCCAGATACAGGCTGACCTGCTTCCAGCACTGCTAGTCACCCCTCTGGGTCAGGTTATAACACTAGATTCCTTCAGCAATGGCATTCAGTGCCCGCCATAATACATTCAGACCAAATGCTAATGCTTAAAGGGACTCATTTGTATCATAGACTTAAATATAGAACAAATGTTAATCATGGGGGGGAATTTAAAAAGATTGCTTATAAGAGTTTGTCAGCAGAATCTAGCAGTTTGGGTAAGATTAAGTACACTGTTACCCAATTTCCAGTTGTTATAAATGGGGAAGAATATCAGTGGGCAGCCCCTGCAAGGCAAACTGCAGGTGAAGAGACAGATTCTGACTTTTCTACTAATTGTGATATACCGTCCACACAATACGCTAGAGCTAGCAAGGCTAAACCTACTATGAGTGGTATGACCATGGACTGCAGTGGAGTCTTTCCCTCCCATTCAGACACATGCATGTATTCAAAAGCCTCCACACCTCCTGATATTTTTAGGAAAATATGGGATAAATCTAACATAGGTGACAACATCCTGCAGCATACAGATGATGGATTTCTCACCACTAGAAACAATCTAACCATTACCAGAGAATGCACCCCCAATCTCTTACCCCCTAATTAGGTAACAATAATTAACAACAATAATTAGCCATTAACAAACTTTACAATAAGAGGAGAAAGCTATTACATGATAGAAACAAAAATCATTATTAGTAAAAAAATATGAGCACTCATAAAATCAACTAAGGCCAATGAGAGAAAGAAAAAATTGCCATGGATTCAAAAGGAAAGGCCTTTTTTTTTTTTTTCAGCTAGGAACCTGGTGGAAACTCCCAGATATGCTATGCTAGTCCAAAAAATAAAAAAAAAATCACCACACCAGACAATGTAACCTCCCAGACATCTCAAATGCGCCGGTGGAAAGCTGCTCTCTAAAGCTAAAAACACAACACCACAACCGGATCTATATGTCACAAGATGGGTTGCAAACTGGTTTAAGGACAGAACCCACAGGGTTAGAGTTGCTGGGCGCGCTCAGACTAAGTACAGGCCAACATGGGAGGTTTTGGCTGACAAAGGGGAAAAACAAGGTAACCCCCAGCTACCATATAGGTGGCAATCCACTAAGCACAGAAGAGGTTATCAGGGGACTGGGGACCCCAGTTGTTGACAGACACCTTTCTTTTGACACTCACGTTGCTAAAGTGGTTAGAAAGACCTTCTACATTGCCACCTGATCCATTGAAGGATTCACATCCAGATCTGATAGGTCATTGTTCCTTCTCTCTTCTTCTTATCAGACAAATGATCAAATACAATTCCCCATTAGTATCTCATCTGACAGCACAGCATCTTGGAGAGAGAGAAGTCAAAGTTCCTCAGAGGGACTATTCAGTTGCATACCGTCTGCTCAGAGGTGACATGTGCCTGACATACAAGGCCATGTAATAATGGACAAACCACTAGAGCAGCGACTTAAACCAAATCCGTCCATGTGAGGCAGAGCACCTCGCTGGCTCTGTTCAAGAGAAATCTTGACCTGTGGATGGGAGGAATCATCTCTGTGTCACTGCTGGACAGAGGCACAACAAACTAATGGGTACAGTATTTTTCATATATATAAATGCCTTAGGGCAGATAGCCTAGTATAAACCTATGAACCTATGAACCTATAAAAGCTATTGTGTATAAATAGAACTAATCTATTGAATCATATTTGCAGCATATAATAGATGATTTGATGCCTTCTCTGGACATCCACAGCCTATGGTAGGTGTGGCAGCCAGTTGGTAGTTAGCTTTTGTGGACAGTTTGTTACTACCTATACAAGTACAGATTAGTTTGAATTGGCGAAGGTTAGGTATCCATGAAGTTGTAAATCAGGCTAAATATGTAGCAGATAATATACTTAGGGAAGAAAAGGAATAGTACTTGGAGGCCACTGTTGTGGTAGTAAACTCATTAAGATAGTCACAAGCAGGGACCTAGTTATTTTCTTGGTACCAACTGATTAATATTGTCCTTTTGTCAATGTTAGTGTAAAATACATCTGTCCCATTTCTTGTTTATACAGGAGGTACTAGATCTATAATAATGTTGGCAAACGCTAAATACCTTCCACTTTCTAAACACACAAGTCAAGGGTGTAGGTGTGTCTGTAGTCCCTTTAGATTAAATGGAAACTAAACCTGTTCCTGTTCAAATCAGTTTCCTAAAAAAAAGTAGGAAATTCAGTTCCTTTCTGTTAGGCAGAGATTTACTGTGTAAACTTAGATGCACAGTTTATTGCACACCTGATGGTATAATTTTAGATGTTTCTAATGAATGTTTAGGGTTATATTTAAATATTATCTGTTGAGGTAAAAATACATTTTTGCTATTATAATATCAGAGTAGAATGCATGAAGTGTTGGTATGGAGGGATTAAATACAATCCCTCTGCAGCTCTGGACTACCCATTACAATGAGGTAGGGCTTGTAAAAGATGCAGAGCCTGTGGGTATAACATTAAAATCTTGTGAATACCTGACCATGGTAGTTCAGTATCCTTTGTTCATAGAAGCATAGAAAGGATTGAGCCTGTTATTTCTGCCTTGTTAGAACAAGGAATCATTGTGCTTGTAATACTCCTATATTACCAGTTAATAAACTGGGAAGAAGTACATATAGGTTTGTGAATGCTGTTGCAGAATCAACATTTCCAGTTGTTCCTAACTCTGCAACAATACCGAGTTTTATCACTTCAGATGTCATCAACTTCTCAGTCATAAATATTTAATCTGCTTTCTTTTCTATCAATATACATCCAGATAGCCAATATCTGTTCGCATATATTATAAAATACATCAATATACTTAGACTAAATTACCACAAGGGTATGTAGAATATCTCACCCTTTTCTCTAAAGCAATGAATAAACAATTAGACATTAAGTTCCTACTTTAATTCAAGATGATTGATTTTAGCTTCCAGAACTGTACATGACTGTAAATAAGACATTTTTCTTTTGATTCTGTTAGCAAAATTGGATTATAGTTAATAAATATATTGCAGTTGTGGAAATTCCAGGTTTAATACTTGGGACATCTTATTTCAGAAGCCATTAGACAGATTTTGCCTTCATTTATTGCTGTGATCCAAACTGTGCCACACCCTACTACACTAAAACAGATGAGAGCTTTTTTGGGACTAGCAGGTTAATGTCAACAATGGATTTCTAATTATGGAAAAGTAGTGAAATGTTTGTTAGAATTATTAAAGAAAGAATCCCCTGAAAATTTACCCTGGCAGGATTAAAATGAACAAGCTTCTGTACAACTGAAAACTTTGCTTTTAAATCCACCTGCACTTGGGTTGCCAGATTATTCAAAAAGATTTAAGAAATAAAATAGCTTTAGGACTGTTTACACAATGCAGAAATAATGGTTTTAGACTTGTTACTTATTTCAGTACGAATTGTGATCCTGTAGCTGCATCTTGCCCCCAATGCCTTAGGGTGGTGGTCACGACAGCACACATAGTAGATGTGGTGGCTGCACTCATTCTTGGGCATGAGACTTGTGTGGCAGTCCCACACTCTGTAGATGCTTTGTTACTGAAGACTAAAATGCAATATTTATCAGCAGCACGATTGTCTCCATATGAATTGTTTCTACTTAATAACCTTCCTTTACAGATTGTTTGATGTCTACCATTTAACCCTGCTCCTTTAATCCTTACTGTAGATGAAGATCCCCCCACAATTGTGTAGTTGTTATTAACACTGTGCTTCCTCCTCAATTAGATTTGAAAGATACTACCTTTCAGAATTGGGATGTAATTCTTTTTATAGATGGCACCTGTGTTTGAAGAGATGATGGTGGACTCATAGCAGTCTTTTATGTTCATATGCAAGACAGAATGGTATTAAGTGGACAATTAAATGGAAATATGTCTGCTCAAATAGCTGAGCTTATAGCTCTAAATAAACCTGTGAAAATTGGGAAATATTAATCAATAACTATTTTTACAGATTTCTGTTATGCCTATGGATTTTTCAACACATTGGAAAGAAAGGGCTTATATAACATTTGCAGGGACAGTTATTAAAAACACAGTTTTTGTTAAAGAATTGTTAAATGCTTTATTATTGTCTAGCAAGATTGCAGTTGTAAACTGTGCTGCACATAAAAGATGATTCCTTTGTTACAAAAGGTAACACTGTTGAAAATATGGCAGCAAGACAGGCTGCATTGTCTTATCCTGTTCAGGCTGTATTTTTCAAGCAGGTGAATGAAAATATCTACCTTTCTTTATAGGCGTTATTGTCTTTTCAAGATCAGACACAGCATTCTAAGAGAAGGAGGTGGATAAGTGATGGCTGCAGTCGCTCTATGGTTTTTCTGTGGCACCATTCATATGATCAGCTAGTAGCCCCACAATATTTCTTAAATCATTTGGTAACAAAACTACCATCTTCCCTTTCTGTTCAGCAAAAATGCATTCATAAAATATATTGTGATGTATTGATGTGCCCCTCATCTTTCAGCAGTTGCTCAACATTGCCTAAATACTTGTGTAGCTTGTTAGAACACAATGTGTCCAACATTTTCTAAATAGTTGTGTAGTTTGTAAGAATACAATGTATCTAAATCAGTACCTACACCTGTTCAATCATTAAAAAAGCCTTGGGGATCATTCTGCTTTTTTCAGTGGGGCTTCACTGAACCTTACCAAGTACAAACATTTTATTAAGGTCTTGTCATTGCTGTTGATATTTTTTTGGATGGGTAGAAGCATACCCGTGTGTTAAAAATGATGCAAAGAAATTATTAACTGACTTTATTCCTAGATCTGGTATTCACAGCTGCATTTATCTGACCAGGGCTCTCATTTTACTGGTCAGGTAATGCAGCAAATTTGTAAGATTCTAAATGTTAAGTAGCAAATCTATTGCCCCCAAAGACCACAAGCTTCTGGGACAGTGGAAAGGGCAAACCAGACATTTAAGTTTAGATTAGCTAAAGTGTGTGAAGAAAATGGTCGTAAATAGCCAGAAGCATTGACTTTAGTTTTAGTTTGTATTAGAAGTGCAATTAGTGGCCCTGAAATATTGTCTCATGAAATCCTCCTAGGCAGACCCATGAAAATGCCCACTATTCTCCTTCGTAAGAATGAAACATTGCAAGACATTGAAGAAACCACACCTTCATATTGTAAATTATTGTGTTCTCATTTGCAGAAACACAATAATGTCATTATGCATGCATTGCAGTCCAACAACCAAAAGAGGAAGATCACCAAGACGTGAATCACAGAGACTTTGTATACTTCAAAGGTCATTCCCAAAGAAACTCACTAAGCCCAAAGATGGAAAAGATCATAACTTTGTTTACTGACATCTGCTACTCCCATCTATTGCAAAGGCCACCCCACCTGGATCCATGTGTCAGATGTCAAACAGACCATCCCTTGTGATGAGTGCAACCAAGGCACCATTAATTTCAGACCACATGAACCAGCAGAGCCTATTGCTAGCTAAACCAGACAATAAACCATGGACATTGTTGCATCCTAAAATGATAGCTTGTGACATTTTGCCATCCAAATGAATTTCAGAACCAACTGTGAACTCTTTGCCATTTAACTTGATTCCATATCCACCATCCAGATTGCATCAACAACTGAATGCAGTTAATTTACCCATACTACCTAATCTGGAAGTAAAATCACCTGCTTCTGCTGCTTCATCCTGGTCTGATTCAACTTCCCTGGATTCATTTTCAACATTTCTTGTCTCAAATTCCAACATTATTGATTCATCTTGACTTTTGGACACTGATTTAGACATTGCGTTGTCTAGACAATGTTTCTTTTCAAAGTCATTTGCCATAAAGGTCCTTGGTTGGCAACTTTTGATAATCAATTTCTTTGGTACAATGAACAATCCATCCAGCATCCTTGTTTACAGTTTCTTTAAAGCCCTCTCCAGCTCCAACATGCTAGTTTTTCCTGTGAACTAATCATCACTACAGTTACTGTGATTTTCATCATCATTTTGTTTCACCTGCTTTTGCTAACCCGATCTGTTGTGCATTGTCCTCTGCAACCACTGAAACTGTTGGTGCCAAATCATTTCTTAATAAACATACCTAAAAATATAGAGAGGCATTTGGTTAGAATTGAATCAAGATAACCAAAATGACATCCTAGATTTATTGTGCATACTTATGCACAGACCCTCAACATTACCAATTGCTGGGTTTGTGTGCATATTCCTACTGGACATAATGGGGATATTCCATTGATTCTTATACCAGTGACTGATTCAGAGCTTCATAATGCATTTTGCCTTATTTTTCTTGCTAAAAATTGGAAGAATAAACATGTTTCTATTCCGTTTACCGTAATACTGCTTCAGCTGATGATGACTAATAAAGTACATGTTTGCTGTTGCAAAAATGGAATACTGCTTGTCAGAATTAGTGCTTGCAATTTCACCTGGAAAATTTATGAGGGGGCTAGAGGACAATGTATGGCTGAATTGTATGAATATTACTATATTTATGGAACTCACGCTTACCTCTGGTTACCAACAAACTGGTCTGGTTGTTATATAGGTTATGTTATTCCATCTATTTAACATAAAGAGGGAAAGATTTATAATGCTCATTGCAAGAGAGACATTAAAGACATTCCTAATGCAGATGGAAAAATAGATGCCTCCTAGATATATCATAATGCTGCAGAAAAAAATGCTTTTAGGGGGTTTGCTCACATGGATCTTGGTAATAGCGTCATTTTAGCAGCAGGTATTGTACCTGCTTATGGGGTGGTGAAGTCCACCTGTAAATGTAGGAAAGTAGAAAGTTATCTAAGTTCTTGGTAATATTAACTAATTACAGGTTTTAGTCTATTAATTTGATAACCGAAGAACTGACAGTAACGTGTAGTGTTGTGATACAGAACCACATGGCACTCGACTTTACCCTCACGTCTGAAGGGATATGTGCACAGTCATCCAAACTGAATGTTGCTTTTTTTCTGATAACATCTGTGCCATCCTTACTTACCTAGAAATAATTCAGAGAGTCAGTGAATATTCATATGTCAAAGAAGCTGATAACTCCCAATGGATATGGTTAAACAACCTTTTCTCTGGATAGGAGGAGGGATTTTAATGTTTTTCATGCTTATAAATATTATAATTACAATATTAGGCCTTATTTTCATGGTTAAAGTAGCATTTTAAGATTATTAGAATCCAGAAGCAATGTCACATTACAAACAAAACAAAACTGAATCAATACCACTGACCACCACTTTTAATAAAATCATAATACAGTAGAAGATGAAAATAAAATATTGCAAGATTTTAGTAACATATATAATCTACATTCAGAATTGGAGGAATGTGAAAATGCACACAACAGAGAATGTATTACTGATTCTTTACATATTCAGATTGTGTTTTTGTTCCACTAAGATGCTGGCATGTTATTGTTGGAAATAAGATGAAAATAAATAAAAGCTGGTAAACAGAAAGTTTATTGTACAGAAAGAAACACACCTTCAGTGAGCACTTTCATCTCTACAAATACTAAGACTTCATCAGACTGAAAATGCATAATTGAAAAAAACACTTAAATAATAATGCTGTCATCACATTACATTAATTGCCAATCAGTGCTTTAACCCTTTTCTTTTTAGAAAAGAACCAAAATCATCTTTATTATTCAAACTAGGGGTGTAGCAAGCATTTAACTTAACCTGCCATTAATATTCAAGCCACCTCAGTTCATCAGCATTCCACAATTTTTATAATGCAAATAAGTATTATTCTGTACCCCTTTTTATGCACTTTCATAATCAACCTATTATTGACTTTAAAGACCGTAGCATGAAGAAAATTAATGTGCATCAAACTATAATTGCAAGTGAATTTTAAATGTGAATTGATACTGTTAAGATACTTAATAAAATTTAACAAAGATTCTTCACTTCCCCTCGAAATCAAAAAGACATCATCAACGAAATGCTTAAAAATCACAATATTGCTGGAAAAATTACTCTGCAAGAAATTTACAGCTTCCCACCCATGCATGCAGATATTAACATAGCTAGGGACCATTGGTGCCCCCATAGTTACTCCATTAGTTTGACAATATAATTAATTTTTAAATTCAAAAAATTTGTAACCTAAAATTGTCGAAAATTCCATTTATAAAAATATCATATTACTAGAGAATAACTTAGACTTCAATAATTCAAGTCTCATAAACTCCATCCCTTTAGCATTAGTTATAGTATAAAGAGCTCTGATATCCAATTTGACTAGCAAATCAGTTTCACAAATCAAAATCTCCTTAATTCTGTTTATAAAATTGAAGGTATTTTTAAAAAAAAGCACTATTCACTTGAGCTACCTTCTGAAAATGCTTATCTACATAAATAGCCATACTTTCTGTTTTTCTATTTATATTAGCCACAATAGGTAGTGGGGCGGTCATCTAGGTCTATGTGAATTTTGGGTAACCCAAAAATTCGACTTAACCTAGGATTGTTAATTCTCAAATAATTCTTAATAGATTCCATTATTCTCCCATTATAGAACCATTATTTAATTTGGGAATCAATGAAGAAATGCGCTTTTTTAACATCACAATATGTCACAACTTTATAACAGTCGATGTCAGTTAACATATCCTTCATTTTGGTGTCATAAAACATCCTATCTATTCATAGCAAGGCATTGCCTTTTTCAGCTTTTAAAATTAAAATATCTTCATTATAATTAAATCATAAAAAATCTCTATTTCTTTCTTAGTTACATTGTAATACCTACTGTATATTCATTTTGTTTCTCAAGTAATAATTTGCAATTCAGACAAAGTTAAAAACATCTCTAATTCTTTTATAAGAAGAGGGTTAAAAGTGTTAGGTTTATACAACATATCTCTTTTGGCAATATTGTCTTTGAATAAAAATTTAAAGTTTTCTAACATAGTCTTAAAAAATTGATAATTTCAAGCTTGTTGGCTCTCTTAGCTGGAACGAAGCTCCATCCTTTACTCAGAACTTTATAAGCTTCATAAGATAAGCTAAACTTAGAAAGATTAACAATTTTGAAAGGAACAGCACCTGGTTTCTCTGGTGATTTACTCTTTTCTTCCAAGTTTTCTTCTGTTGCCTTCTGCTCACAGGAACATTTGTGGTAGCTACCACTTTTGCCCAAGTTCTGTTTGTTCCCTCCCCATGTTGCTAAACATAAATCAGTTGAGGGACTGTACCATTCTGAAAACCCAAACTTCTCTGAAAGTTTGGCTTTGTCTTTGACTCTTGATTCACTCTAGAATTAGTGTTGTTATTTGATGCTTTATTAGAAAGAACTGAAGTACCATTACCAAAATAATTTTGAGCCAAATGCACAGAACTTCGCACATGCACTTCTCCTTCTGTGCTGATGTAATTTCCAGTTATTCTCTCTTCCTCCACCACTCATTTCAGCCTGTATCTGATTAACATAAGCAATGCCACTTTGGTAGTCAGTACGATCTCTCTCAAACTACATTTTTCTTTTAAACAATATATTATTTTCCTTAATGAGTTTGTCTTGAATAATTTAAAATTTAGCATTGAAGTTTTCAACTGTAGTATTTTCTTTCAAGGAAAAGAAATTCGAGCAAATGTTGTCACTTAATGCCTCAATTTTTTGTTTGTTGAAGGTAACCAAAAGCTCTACATATTTTAGACCAGTCATTTGATTTAATTCAATCTATTTGTCCATAAGTTATTTCAGTATTGCATCACCAATAGGCAATTTGTGATTCTTAAACCTTTTGGGACCCTTTGCACTCTGAGACAATTATCAAAATATATGTTGTCCCACTAAAAATGCTTTAATTTTAGCAAATAGTTTTCTAATTCTTTAAACGCTTCAAACAAATTATTAGGCATAATACCTGAATTGTTGAGTCATTATGTGGAAATGGATCTTTTGGTGGAGCTAAACAGTTCATAACTGTCTCATTATTTCTATTAACAGAAGCATTGGAATTAGGATAGTTACTTATTTGTTGTACTGGTTCATTGATATTCCTTTCTTGGCCAACCACAAATGAACCAATACGGGTATCATGGAGGGTGAAGGCAGTTGGCAACATCAAAAACTTGAGACTATGTTAGAAAATTGAACTTTAAGTTTTTATTCAACTACAATATTGCCAAAGGAGATATGTTTTATAAACCTAGCACTTTTAACCCTCCTATTAAAAAAATAGAGATGTTTTTTAACTTTGTCTGAGTTGCAAATTATTGAATTATTTGATAAAAAGACAAATATATGTATTATAATTTCACTAAGAAAGAGACATTTTTATGATTTAATTCATAATGAAAATATTTAAATTTTAAAAGCTGACAAAGGTAATACCTTGGTATTATTAGACATGATGTTTTATGACATTAAAATGAAGGATATGTTAACTGATAACAATTTTTGATATATTGTGATGTTAAAAATGCTTATTCTTTCATTGATTCCCAAATTGAAGAATGGTTCTATATTGGAAGACTAATGGAATCTATTAAAATTATTTGAGAAGTGATGATCCTAGGTTAAGTAAAATTTTTGGGTTTCCCAAACTTCACAAAGGTCTAAATGAGCCCCCCCTACAACCTATTGTGGCTAGTACAAATAGTAAAACAGAAATTATGGCTATTTATGTAGATAAGCAATTTTAGAAGGTAATTCAATTGAATAGTACTGTTTAAAAAGATACATTCGATTTTTTAAACAAAAATTAAGGAGATTTTGATTTGTGAAACTGATTTGCTAGTCATGCTGGATATCAGATCTCTTTGTACAGTTATACCCAATGCTGAAGGGATGGAGTTTGTGAGACTTGAATTATTGAAAGCTAAGTTATTCTGTAGTAATATAGGAAGTTTATTAATGGAATTGTTAGACATGATTATAACTTACATTTTTTTATTTAAAAATTAATTATATTGTCAAACTATTGGAGTAGTTATGGGGGCAGTAATGCCCCTTAGCTATGTTAATATCTTCATGCATGGGTTGGAAACTCTTAATATCTTCCAGAGTAATTTTGCCAGCAATATTGTGATTTTTAAGTGTTTCATTGATGGCATCTTTTTGATTTGAAGGGGAAATGGGGAATCTTTCTTGAATTTTATTAAGTATCTTAACAGTGTCAATTCATATTTAAGATTCACTTGCAATTACAGTTTGATGCACATTAATTTTCTTGATGTTACGGTCTTTAAAGTCAATAATAGGTTGATTATGAAAGTGCATAAAAAGAGGTACAGAATAATGCTTATTTGCATTATAAAAGTATGCACCCTAAATGTGGTCAAAGGGCAACTAATGTGAATCATTCATCTTATAGTAAGAGACCAATATTTTTTAGAAGAGGGTAGGAGTCTGTGCAGTAAGTTGTTAGGTAGAGATTATCCTGAGAAATTGGTGTCAGATACTTTTATTTAAGTGGGTAGTTTTGAAAGCTAGGAGCGACTCATACATACAAGGTTATTAAGAGAGATGTTAAAACATCTATGCAGATTCAGAATAGTAGTGATATGAAAGCCTTTTAAAAAATTATTATTAATAATTGGAAGGTTTTGAATGGGTGCCCAGAAATAAGTAAGGTTTTAGGAGATCATCCAGTTTTCACATAAAAGTGGGGAAAACATTTTTAAAATTATTTTCAAGACAAATTCAATATGTCTAAGGAAAATGTAATAAGGTTGTGATGGTTAAGTGTTTTAATTGTAATTTATGTGAATGTTTGTATACTGAACCCTGTTAAATTGTTATTACCAATGATAGTATTAAGATTAAGGGTCTGTATACATGCAAGTTTAAATTTGTGGGCTATTTGGCTTTTTGTGTCTCCTGTATGGCATTTTACATAGGCCGTACTGCTAGAGAGTTATATAAAAGGATGTATGATCATAAGTATACAGTACTGACAGGCGACAAAAGGAATGCCTTGGGAAGGCATTTTATTAATGAGAAATGTAAAGCTGTTTTTAATTTTATAGTACTGAATGATACAGAAAACCCTGAAAAATTGTTTAATGCTGAAGATGAACTGGGGTGGCTTGAATATTTATGGCAGGTTAAGTTAAATGCATGGTGCATCCCAAGGTTTGAATAATAGAGAAGATTGTGTGGCTTATCTAAAAAGATAAGCATTAAAGCAATGATTGGCAATTAATGTCATGTGCTGAGAACATTATTATTTGTGTTTTTTTCAATTATGCATTTTCAGTATGATGATGTCTCAGTATTTGTAGAGATGAAAGTGCTCACTGAAGGTGTTTCTTTTTGTACAATAAACTGTTTGTTTTTTATTTACCAGCTTTTATTTATTTTCATCTTATAAGTTAGCTTGCCATTTTTTTCATATTTCTTGCAAATAAGACTATATTTTTGAGACAACTCTATACATATTGTTCGTGTAAAGGACAGATAAAACAGCAGATGAAAAATGTCCAATAGCAAGTAAAAGGGTGACGTTCATCTAAAAATTTGTAGTCACTCTCCAGCCATAAAAATTACTATGGTTTGGTGATGCTTTACACCATCAGATGCAGGATGTGAAGGGTGAGAAGTACAGAGAAGGGAAAACATTAATGCATGCATTTCATTTTTATAGGTTCATAGGTAGGTACTAGGCTATTGGCCCTAGAGCCTATACAAGCCTAGCCAAAAAGGTACCCTGGCTTTCGCCATCCAAGAAAATTATTTTCCTGTGCCCCTGTCAAGCAGAACCACAGAAGTGATCCCCGGGTTGAATTTCCTATTACCCATCCAATCATCAATATTTTTCTTGAAGAGTGCTAATGAGGAGCTCTGTTTGACATAGATAGGTAGTCTGTTCCAGAATATGGGAAGTCCCTGGGACAGGAATCTATCCCTCCAGCATGTTTTGTTTATTGTGGTGACAAGGTTTAGGTCCCTAGAGCATGTAGCTCGGAGGGATTGGGATTTCTTTAAGTGGAGCATATCCAACAGCTCTGGGTTTGGCATAGCTTTGTATGTTAGGCAGAGATCGCCTATGAGTAGGCGATATGCGACGGAGTAAAGTTGGAGTTTTTTGAGACGGTCTGCGTAAGGCATCTGTTTGAGGCTAGTAATCCTCTTTGTGAGGTATTTTTTGTGGCCTTTCCAATTGTTGTAGATGTCTTGTGAGGTATATACCAAAAGGGGTGTTGTACTCTATAATGGGTCTAATGAGTGATGACTAGAGTGGAACAATGACCTCTTTTTTTTCTGGATGAGAAACCTTTTGTGATGAGGTGTGCCAAGTAGAAGGATTTCCTGACCACTGTAGTGATGTCCCAAGGTCCCTTATCATACTTTCGGTGTTAAGTAGACTACCGCCTATGTGGTGGTTCATGGGTACATAGTTTTTACCAAAGGGGATGACAATGCACTTTTTGGCATTGAGCTTGAGACCATGGCTTTGACACCAAGCATCTGTCTCAGTGAGGCCCTTTTGTAGGATATCCACATCGTTAGGAGTTTTGATTATGGCTCCTAGTTTGCAGTCATCTGCTAATTTAGTTAGCCAAAGACCTTCTGTGTTAGCCTGTCCTTCAGAGAAGTAGATACCAAACAGGAGAGGACCCAGGACTGAACCCTGTAGTACTCCACTTGTCAATGGTCTGAAGTCTGATTTGAAGTCTGCGCCTTTCACAGTGTAGGTTCTGTCAGTAAGCCAGTTGGCAACCCATCTTGTGATATAGGGATTTATACCAAGTTTATTGAGTTTATCTATAATTCCAGAGTGGGGGATGGTGTTGAACGCCTTGACGAGATCTAGATATATTTTTATATGATTTTACAGCAAAATGCATTATTGAATGATCCTCAGTTTATATCTGTTGATTTGCTTCATCATATCTAATATTTGAAATTGCCTACAGGGTTAGAAAAGTATTATGACATTATAAGATATGTTCTTAGTATAAAGCTCTATCATGGAATTCAGAACTTATTCCTAATATGGAATGTCATAAACAACTAGTCAGGATAACTTAATAAGCAACATTAATGCTGTAATATTCATTTTTAATTGGTCAGTGGTTGTTCTATGATTGTTGTAATGTAGCTTTTAATATAAGAAAGTGAGTATAAAGAATCATGCATTCTATTATACTGTTTCTTGTGAAAGTTATTTGGAAAAATAACAGTTAATATATGCAAATGTGCATTTTCTCGCCTTTAAAGCCAGACTTCTTGTATGGTGCTTAGGATTCCTACTATGTAACTAGTTAGGTAGGTTGTTTGAAAATAACAGTGGTGAATGTGGGGGGGGGGGGTTCTAGTGTCAGGTAAATAAAGCTTTGACAACAGATGTCCTATGTCCACTTCAACTCAGGAGAAAACTTTAAATTTGAGATATCTCCCTATGCACTTTATCCCACTTTTATTCAGTTGAGGAAAAACAGCTCTCGCAAGCACCAATAACGTAATAAACTTTAATAACCGCTTTCGTCAAGGGACTTCTCCAGAATGCATTTTAAGGTTCACAACACTGCTTAAATACCCTAATACTGATTAACACTCAATCATTCAATTAAAAAAGTTATAAAAGTACTAATTAAAAAATCTCGTTTCAACACTTTTATCAATAAATAGCTTACTATTTTTTAAAAAACATTTAATATTTATAGTGTCATTCAAACCTGGGAATTTGTCAGATTTTAGCCTTATTTGCCACAAGGTCTCCCTTTGTTCGACATAGTTTTTGAAGTCACCCCCTCTCAAATCTGATTTACAAACTTCTATGACTGAGAACATAAATTTCTTGAAATTGTGGCAAACTAAAGAATGTTTGACTAAAGCATTCGTTTCGTCCTTACACTTTATACTATAAATATGTTCACGAATTCTTGTCTTTAAACACCTGGTGGTCATTCCTACATAAAAAGCGGTACAGGTGCTACAGGTACTGATGTAAATGACACCTTTAGTATTACAGTTGACATATTCAGGTACTTCAAAAGTTCTATCCATTGTCTCTATCACTATAAATGACCCTTGTGAAATAAATCTACACATATTACATTGAAAACAGGGAAACATGCCTTTCTTACTTGTCTTACTGAGTTCTAAACCTTTACTATTATTTTCTAAGGCTTTTTTAATGTTAAATGTATTTCTGAATACAAAATTAGGTTGTTGTCCTATAACTTTACAAATCTCAAAGTTCCTGTATAATATTCCAGTTCCTCTCAAGTAAATGTCTTATCTTAGTACTGTCAATGGTCATATCCAGAGAACAGACTAAATTACTGTTAACACGAGTACTTGTTGGTGCTGGATTTGAAAAAGAGTCTCTGTTGTTTAATAATGCTGGATAATGTGTATTCCGTTTGTTTAAAACTTCTTTTATTATGTCTTCTAATAATGGTACTTTATATCCTCTATTAATGAACATGTTTTTAATGAAGTCTATTTCTTTATGTAAATCTACTTCTTTTGTTGTCATACGACAAGCTCTGATGAACTGTCCCTTGGGTATGTTTCTAATAATATGTGTGGGGTGTCCACTTTGATAGTGAAGGTAACTGATTGTAAAAGTTCTTTTCCTAAAAATACCACTGTGAAACCTACATTCTAAGGTGTCCCACCAGAGTGATACATCCAGATAGTTAATTTTCAGTCCTGTTTCTCCCGGAGTGAATTTTAAAAAATCCACGGACCTGTTTATAGAAGAGAGAAAATATTTAACTGTGTCACTGTTTCCTTTGATGATAAAAATCAAATCATCTACAAACCTGTGGTAAAACAAAATGTGAAACCTGGTCTTTAGGGGATTAAGAAACTCCTCTTCCCACCAAGACAGGCTAAGATAAGGCTAAAATCTGACAACTTCCCAGGTTTGAATGACACTACAAATATTAAATGTTTTTTAAAAAATAGCAAGCTATTTATTGATAAAAGTGTTGAAACGAGATTTTTTATTAGTACTTTTATAACTTTTTTAATTGAATGATTGAGTGTTAATCAGTATTAGGGTATTTAAGCAGTGTTGTGAACCTTAAAATGCATTCTGAAGAAGTCCCTTGACGAAAGCGGTTATTAAAGTTTATTACGCTATTGGTGCTTGCGAGAGCTGTTTTTCCTCAACTGAATACTGTTGGTAACAGTGCCACTTGGTACTTGTGTTAGCTGTTTTTTCCTCAACCGATTACTGTTGGTTCTCGAACGTTGTGGTTTATTTGGTTTCTTTTGCTTTGCTACTCATGGCTGAGGAAAGTGATGAACAGCTACTGAATCTTACCATCCATCCAACACCAGGATCAGATTCATCGAATACCAACGATTTGCTAATTGCAACTTTAATTAACATCCAGAATTCTTTTAATTTTTAGTAGCGAAGGCTTCTAAATCTACATTGCAGCCAGCGGCAAACGCCTCGAGTCCTATTGGTTCATTTCATGAACTGGATACCATTATAGAAACTACGGAAAACAACGGTTCTTCCGCAGATCAAGTGAAACAACGTGGAGGTTATGGTACGCGCTGTCATGAACAGAATGAACTTGGTTTAAAACCTATATTGGAAACTTTCAACAATCCGTTTGGATACTCTGGAATGCGCACAGTCTTACAATAATGAAGAAGTTAATAAGAGAAGTGAACTTTTGAGTAAACTGCTAAAAAGATATCGCTCTTTATTCATTGAAAACTGCTATTTTGAGCGTTGTATTGAATTAGGCATAATGCCGAAAGGGCTGAGATTTTTCAAATGCCCTAACGGCATATTTATTGGAGACCCGATGTTTGAAACTTTGGTAACCTTTTTTAATGAGGCAGGGTTATCTTTTTTAAAGCTGCTAATAGACAACAATTCAGTAAAAATGGGCCTTCTAAAAGACGAAATTTGCAAAATAGAGGCTCAGATCAAATCAGTGATAACTGATAACAAAAAACAAGTTGAGTTTTTCAACAAATTAGTCAACGAAGTTGAAAAACATGCAGACGAGGTCACCAACAGGAAACACTCTAAACTTTTGCGGGACATTACATCTTATGAATCCAAATCTGCCTACAATCATTTTGTCCCAGGTAATAGAGAAAGTAACTTTAAAACACAAATGTTTCAAAAAGCAAACACACGTAACTACAGTTCAGCCATGACTGTTAACACCAAAGGCGCTGGTTATGATATCAGGACCAGAGTTAGAGAACCGACTACATTGGTTAAAGCTACAACTAGTGTAAACAGCAGAAAGAACACCGGAATTGATGACAATACTGATTTTGATAATGATCATGAATTAGTCAATAATAAAGCTCCAGAAAAAGAAATCACTGATGAAAATAATGTTAGGGTTAAGACTGGTAGTGTTAATAGTGCCTCTACAACCAGTTTAACATCAACCACTTCTACTTTTTTTGCCAAGAAGATACCCCCAGTGAAAAAAACTATACTAACCAGGAGTCGTACATTTCTGGGGTCAAGTTCCTCAGCAGACGAGACGTAACACCACAGACAGACTGTTTTGACATCATAAATTTAACTGATGTTGTCTTTGATAATTATGAAATGAATGTTTTAAGACTTGGGTTTAATTTTGTTCCTACAAACAAAGCAGATTATGGCAAAACAGTGGTGGATATTAAAAAATATGCCAGGAAGTTAAATTTACACTACTTAATGCATGACATTCCTATGGCAAATAAAGCTTTAATTAAACCTTCAACTTACAATCCACAATTAATTCATACAATCAAAGTTTTTGAAGAAGTATGCATACAAGAACTTGAAAATGTATTAACAAAGAACACCAAAATTAATCACAACTTAACACCCAATGATAGAAAAGCTTTTCACCACTTGCGTAAGAAAAATAATACAATAAGGTTTGTGAGAAGCGATAAAGGGGGTAATTTAGTCATTATGACACAGGACTCATACAAAAGGAAAATGTTAGAAATATTAAACAACAACGATGAATATGAAGTTGTTTCATTATATGAAATAAACAAAAAATACAGTTTAATACATTCCTTTTTGTACGATGCTCTGATGTCAAATGAGATCGATTTAGAAGTCTACGAATTTTGTGTTATAGATAAACCAAGGATAGGTGTTCTCTTTGGAATACCGAAGGTACACAAAAATTTGTTAGACCCACCATTTAGACCAATAGTGTCTTCACAACACTCAGTTACAGAGGGGATATCATTAGTAATAGACGCCACTTTAGGGTCATTGGTTTCCAAGCAAGAATCATTCATAAAGGATTCTTGGCACTTTCTGGAAAAATTAAAAGAATTTAGTGATAGAAACATATTTGACCCCAATTATCACATCATTTTTACTTTGGACGTGGTCTCTCTATATACATGTATTCCCCATGAAGAAGGGGTTGAAGCTATACGAAATTTGTTAAGTAAAAAAACAGAATATGGAGTAGGTCAAGTTTCCACAATTTGTAGATTTTTAGATATCCTGTTACATTACAATTATTTTTTATTTGGAGACACCTATTATAGACAAAAAAGAGGTGTAGCTATGGGGTCTACGGCAGCGCCTTCATATGCTAACCTTGTAATGTCTTGGTGGGAAGAGGAGTTTCTTAATCCCCTAAAGACCAGGTTTCACATTTTGTTTTACCACAGGTTTGTAGATGATTTGATTTTTATCATCAAAGGAAACAGTGACACAGTTAAATATTTTCTCTCTTCTATAAACAGGTCCGTGGATTTTTTGAAATTCACTCCGGGAGAAACAGGACTGAAAATATCTGGATATATCATTCTGGTGGGACACCTTAGAATGTAGGTTTCACAGTGGTATTTTTAGGAAAAGAACTTTTACAAACAGTTACCTTCACTAACAAAGTGGACACCCCACACATATTATTAGAAACATACCCAAGGGACAGTTCATCAGAGCTTGTCGTATGACAACAAAAGAAGTAGATTTACATAAAGAAATAGACTTCATTAAAAACATGTTCATTAATAGAGGATATAAAGTACCATTATTAGAAGACATAATAAAAGAAGTTTTAAACAAATGGAATACACATTATCCAGCATTATTAAACAACAGAGACTCTTTTTCAAATCCAGCACCAACAAGTACTCGTGTTAACAGTAATTTAGTCTGTTCTCTGGATATGACCATTGACAGTACTAAGATAAGACATTTACTTGAGAGGAACTGGAATATTATACAGGGGAACTTTGAGATTTGTAAAGTTATAGGACAACAACCTAATTTTGTATTCAGAAATACATTTAACATTAAAAAAGCCTTAGAAAATAATAGTAAAGGTTTAGAACTCAGTAAGACAAGTAAGAAAGGCATGTTTCACTGTTTTCAATGTAATATGTGTAGATTTATTTCACAAGGGTCATTTATAGTGATAGAGACAATGGATAGAACTTTTGAAGTACCTGAATATGTCAACTGTAATACTAAAGGTGTCATTTACATCAGTACCTGTAGCACCTGTACCGCTTTTTATGTAGGAATGACTACCAGGTGTTTAATGACAAGAATTCGTGAACATATTTATAGTATAAAGTGTAAGGACGAAATGAATGCTTTATTCAAACATTCTTTAGTTTGCCACAATTTCAAGAAATTTATGTTCTCAGTCAGAAGTTTGTAAATCGGAATTGAGAGGGGGTGACTTCAAAAACTATGTCGAACAAAGGGAGACCTTGTGGCAAATAAGGCTAAAATCTGACAAATTCCCAGGTTTGAATGACACTATAAATATTAAATGTTTTTTAAAAAATAGTAAGCTATTTATTGATAAAAGTGTTGAAACGAGATTTTTTAATTAGTACTTTTATAACTTTTTTAATTGAATGATTGAGTATTAATCAGTATTAGGGTATTTAAGCAGTGTTGTGAACCTTAAAATGCATTCTGAAGAAGTCCCTTGACAAAAGCGGTTATTAAAGTTTATTACGCTATTGGTGCTTGCGAGAGCTGTTTTTCCTCAACTGAATACTGTTGGTAACAGTGCCACTTGGTACTTGTGTTAGCTGTTTTTTCCTCAACCAATTACTGTTGGTTCTCGAACGTTGTGGTTTATTTGGTTTCTTTATCCCACTTTTACCACAAAATCTTCTCTGCAATACACTGATGGGGTCATCTTTTCAAAAGTGCACTCTCTCCACTTAGAAATCATACTTCTCCTGTGGTGCTTGTGATCCATACTGTATACTCTATACTGTGTAACTATTTAGGCAAGTAGTTCAAATCTGACAGTGGTGAACTGGGGTGGGTGTGTATGTGTGTGTGTGTGTGTGTGTGTGTGTGTGTGTGTGTGTGTGTTTCCACCATTAAGTAAGTAAAGCTTCAACAACAAATATTCTGTGTCCACTTCCACTCAGGTGAAAACGTTTAACTTTGGAGGCAGCTTTTCTCTGCACTTTATCACACTTTTACCACAAACATCTTTGCGACACACTGAGGAGGTCATCCTGTCAAAAGTGCATTCTGTCAACTTAGAAGTCAAACCTCTCATATGGTACTTGTGATTTCTACTGTGTTCTCTAAATTGTGTAATTAGATAGGTAGAAGGTTTAAATCTGACAATGCTGAGCTTGCTTGTGTGTGTGTGTCTGTCTAAAGTGTCACTTACATATAACTTCATTGACAAAAGTACTGTATCTACTTCTACTCAGGTAAAATATTTACATATAACTTCATTGACAAAAGTACTTTATCTACTTCTACTCAGGTAAAATATTTACAGGGCTCCACCTTCACCTAGAGTCACTTTTACCACAATCATATTCTCCTCAGCACACTGATGAGGTCACCCTGTGAAAAGTGCACTCTCTCCCCTTAAAAGTCAGACTTCTCTTGTGGCACTTGCATTTGATACCATAGTCTTTAGTTTATGAACTAGATGGGTAGTTGGTTTGAATCCTGCTTGGCATACATGTTATGAGTGTGTGTATGTGTCTGTACTGTTAAGTCAATTTTTCTGCATCAGAAGAGGTTCAAATACAGCAGTGAGTGACTACTGACAATGTGTGTTTCTCTTGTGATGTGTAAAAATGGCTTCAGCTACAGATATAATGTGTAGCTCTACAGTGTTAGTAGGCTCTCCCAATACTTTAATTCCCTTGATGTGTAGCTCTACAGTGTTAGTAGGCCCTTTCAATACTTTAATTCCCTTGAAGTGTAGCTCTACAGTGTTAGTAGGCCCTTCCAATACTTTAATTCTCTTTAAGCAGGCACATCAGCCTATTAAAACCATGGTGAAGTCATCCATTCAAATGTGCACCATCATAGTTGTAAAAGAATGTCTCATGTTGCTCTTCCAATTAATGCAATGTCCCCTTGCTTGTGATCTTTGACAGGTAGTCTGTTAGAAAACAGTCATTACTCCTTAAACTTGTTTTGTGTTCTTCGTGACACAACTGGTATGCCTCTTTTTGTGGTGTTAGTGGTTGATAAGCAACTCTATATCTTTTGCTATGTGTTTGAGTCTAGCAAGATGCACGTGTTGTAACTGCTCAAAGCCATTACTTATTTTCAAAATAATAATGGTCTGTATTGCATGTCTTTATTCAAACATTTATGTATTACTATAATTCTTTTGTTCTCACTGTAGAGCTTTATGGGTTTATATAACATTTCTTATCGTATGGCATGCTGCAGGATCATCAGAAAGTGTGAGTTGGCCTGTGTTATGAGACTTTCCTGTGTGTTTGTGTAGTTTATATTCTGTTATGGTAGTGTTTCTATAATTCCTTGTGAGCATGTCCAGTATAATGATGTAGTAGATGCACACCATTTAGCAAAGAAACCTTTAAGTAATGACTGTCATGAGATATAAATTATAATTTGTTATTCTTTGTCAAGACTTAACTGAATTAGCCACTAGGAAGTTGGCTTTGCCAACATTCCTCACAATGAAGTTTAGTCTGCTATGGGCAGAGGATAATAGCATTTGTCACAGGCCAGAGTACATTTTCTGTATGTGCAATTAAATGTATTACAGGTGAATTACAAATACATGTTGATGCGTCAGCCATGTGTGTTGCATGTTACTGCAGTGTCTTAAAGTTATTACTATTGCTTTTAACATGGCTCACTTCAAGCTATTGCAATGTACTGCGTTCACAGCTGTACTTTAATATACTTAGTTAAGTCAGTATGTCAGTTATGGCACTTACACCATCATACCATTGATTGCAGAAACAAAAATGCATCTTAATCACAGATAATTGTAGCCTGACATTTGCTACAGTTACACATTAACAGTTGTATTACTGGCACACTGCTGACATGCACTTTTATTTTACCCATGTCTTCTGTGGGCTACCTATTCATTTCTGGGTATACACAAAACAACAGCCTATGTAAATTGATAACTACACTGGCATATGTACATGTTCATATATGTCATGTTAGCATGACTCCTTTTGCATGTATATATGTCACACGTGCTATAGTTATTGAAATGGTGACATGCATATCACATCATTATTCTGCTTATATCCTGACCAATATCACACATCTGTGTTATGTCATGTTGTTCTATATTTTGCTACATACATACACAGTAATTGTACGCAGTCACTGATGTTCTAACTTGAACAACATGCAACTTGCTTAACAAAGTCTTTTTGTCATCACTTTACATTACTGCTATGGTTGCATAGGTGACTCTGGTTCTTCTCAGCGTGTCCACATTGTCACAGATGTTTACTCTGCCCAAAAACCATCACTATTATTTCCTTCCTACACATATATTAACAATTCTTTAACCTATATGTGTATTCTAACATCAGTTGTGTGGATGTAATTTATTATCTTTGTTTTCTCATACAATATACATTCTAAAGGCAGAGTACTTCAAAACAGCTGGCACACAATTATATAGGCATTGTCAGTACAATCAGGTGAGTGACTGTTATTATATTACTGTTTAGCATTTACATTAATATAAAACACATGCTTGGCTCATACATGTTAAAAGGTTAAATACCCACTTTCTATGGTTGCAAGTGACAACCAAAGACAGAAATGCCCCTTTCTGATGTACATCACACAACAGCTGTAATGTTCATTTATTTATGTTTATACGTAATGATGTGGAGAATGCAACATTACTGTCAGTTACTACAAGTAATTTGTTGTATACACATCTGATATCCAATAACGGTAGTATATGCAAGTATCTCCTAATGTATCTACTGTCCTTGCTAATTGTTATCTCTTAGCATTATATTAACATGTATATCACATTTACTGCCCTTTGTTACTCTGTTACTTTGTCCCCCCTCACATCCTTTGTCAGCATGTCTGTTTTTATTTATGCACATGTTGTAATAAAGTGAACAAGATTAATTTTTATTAAATCAATACAATTATTTATGTTAAAAATACTCTCGGAAATAATCACATTTTAATCAGCTCAGTGAATCTTCCGTGTTTAGCCTGCATTGCTTCTTATTTCTGTACTAATCCCATTATTTGAGTACAGTTTCCATGTTTAACTTCACCTGCAACTTGTTTCAATAAAATTGCTCTTGTATTAGCTGTCTGCATGTGCTTGCTCACTAGGTTTGACTATAGGCAACAGCTTCTGTTTGCATTGTGTGCTTGAGCTTCCGTCCACCTTTTCATGGCCACTAACACTTCTGGCCAGGAAAAGGTGCTGATAAATGTGTAGGCCTGCTTAGTAGCATGCATATTCAATGACAATTGCTGCTTATCTCACTAATGTGTTTAAATTGTATAAGCTTAGTGCAAAGTGTACATGCTTCTTAATAAATCCCAGGATGAGTGAAAAACTGCTCACATTTAAGTAGAAAGCAGATTCAGTGTGGCAGAATTTAATGGGAAGTGTAGAGGAAACTGAGCTATTTAATTATGGATGTGTTTGTAGTAAAGAGAAATTGTCAGAGGCTGAAGAAATGAGCTCTAAGGCAGGAATCAATTGGAACATCCACATTTACCATGAAGGGCTGTGGTAGCGGAGAACCTGGAGGTTACTTGTGTTGTACTGAAGGGATTTTTTTAACTGATCCTTTCATTACGTTTAAAATGGTGAGTGACTTTTAACCCTCATATTGGAGTAGAACTGACTTTTTCCTGAACACATGCTTTGGGGTTTTAGTTCTGGGAGGAGACTGTGCTATGTCAAAAACCTTTTTTTTTTTTTTTATGTTTGTTCATAATTCTATAGCTCAGAGAGATTGTTAACCTGTGAAAATAATCTTATACACCTGTTTTTAGTTGCAAATGTTGCAAGCAGACTACTTTTTGTTATATTGCATGTTCAGTTTGTGTAGCTTGTTTTCATTGCTTATTCTCCTGGCAGATGTAAACACCTCTGATTCAATCAAAATTGCCTCTTTTTGAAGAAATTGGGTGTGCTTACTGTCTAAAACAGCAATATACAATTATAATAACAGGGATTATGTTTCATATATATGCACACATATATGGTTCTAGGTGATGGTCACGCTTATGACACCATGACCCCTGTACGAAATAGGAGGACGAGGTACATTCTGATATCTATAGCTATGTTTTTCTCTGTGTATGTATGTATATATATATATATATATATATATATATATATACATATATATATATATATTTAACACACATTACATATATAGATTTATATATCTATATCTGTCTATTTATTTATTTATATATGGGTTTGTGACACTCCATTGACTTATCGTAAAATCAAACATCTTACCTTAGAACATCTAATTGTTTGAAATTAAAAACACTGAATCCAAAAAAATCACCTTCCACTTCCACACCCCTAATAATTATGTATAATAACTCTGAGAGTGCACAACAATTTGGAAAGAGCACATTTCCCAAACCCCACTTTTCAGTGTCTCATTCAAGTCATATGAAACCAAACACCAATAAGAAGTAGGTAATCCATGTATATGTATATAAGGCAGACGGGATTATGTTGCATCAATCATGGTAAAATGACCTTAGCACTGTGCTAAACACGTCTTGGCCTATTTATATCAAAATCAAGTATGCAAACATTTTAAAGAGACTTTTTAAATAAACTTTCAGTCCTTTAAAACATATTAAGTAGCTGAGGACTTACTATCTCTCTCTCTCTGTTTTTTTCTGCGAGTCTAAAGTAGCTGCAGAACTTAGTGAGAGTATTGACACTGGGCAGCTGTTTTTGATTTTGAGGCAGTTTTTCATGCACTGACTTTTTATTCAGAAACACGACTTCTGGAGTTTCTCTTGAAACTCTTCAAAGTCACGATCTTCCCTGTCAATCGACAATTATGGTTGTGACCATTCTGATTGCTCATCTTTCTCAAACTTCATTTTGATTTGTTTGTCTTGCTCAAATAAATGTGATTTCTTCAGTTCCCCAAGAAATGCATAGGAACTGGGTTCAACATGTTTACATACATCATTAGTTTCATGCCTGCAGACTTTTAGCTGGCATTTATTTCTTAAGTTTTCTCTAGCATGTAAGTCTGGTAGTCTTCTGAGGTCTTTATCATAGTGTATGTATAGATGTATTAATGCATTATTTTAAGCAATCTACTATATTTTTTTACATATTTTGTTTTAAAGGAATTTTTAAGCATGTGGAATAGTGCAGAGTCTCTTTAAAATGTTAATTGGTAGTGCTTTCTAATTAACCTAGGATTTTCAAGGTATATAAGACACCTGATTCAACAGCATGGTGTCACTTGATAAAGCTCAGAATTCCTCTGAGCGAAAGCGCTTATGTGTTATTATTCTGTGGTTCTGAATAAAGGAATTATTTGAATTCGTTTGGTGCCTACCTGGATTTACTGAATCTGCCTTGGTGAACTTACAACAAGCTGTTCCATTTTCTGGCTGTGTGTGCATTTACTTCCTGGTTTGGTTCTCTGCTGTTTGTTTGACTTCTTTATCATAGTAGTCAGAGTTATAGCTAGAGTGCAGCAGATGGGTGTCTGCCCCAGGTTCAAGCTGTTTGGGGGAATGATTGGCAATGTAGAAGAAGGTGCTGACTGGTTCCTGTATGTCAGCAATACAATTTGTGGCAGTCGTTTAGGCATCTTGATTAACATTACGGCTGCTTAAATGTAATAAATCCTATTGTGCTAGCAGACATTTGTAGAGAGAGAAAAGAACTTGTGTGTAGCAACAAGCATAATATTAGCTCTTTACCTAAAATGCAAAGTTTCCCCCCCACAGCTCTGGTTCATGGAGGTGGAGTGCCGATTAGGGCCCAGGGTATCTTTTCCTTAGCTACATCTCTGCTCCAAGTTATATCATTTTGCAAGAGCTAGTGTTGCCTTAATCACCATATCATTTACTGCAGACCTGTTAGAGCTGTACTGAGTCCCAGGTACACAAGGAAAGTAATAGATTGTTTCATTGCTTTCATTCATAAGTGAAGGTTCTCACCCCCTTAACCCCACAAAAAATATTTTTTTTATTAAGAGCAGTAGGGGCTTAACAGAGATGGCAAGCCCCCTTACAAAAATAATTAACCCAAATACTTGCCAGAATGTTACTACAGCTAAGGCTGTCAAACTACTAACTACATTACTGCCATAACATTCTGGAATCTATTGAAATGTATTTATTTCTTTATTGTTTGTTTGCTAATATTGCAAACTCATCAGAGATACTCATTTGACAAGACTAACAGACTTTGCACTGAAAAGGTCCAGTGCTCTATTTTAACACCCATTTTAGATAAGTTTTAGATATAATAGATGTTTCCTGTTAACTGTATCATCTTTTCTACTTTGGCATTATCATGTCTGATAGATTTATAAAATATATTTGGTGCAAATTTGGTTTTCATTAATCTAGGCCTAGTAGAATAAAATGTTCCTGAAGATGCTTTGAAGCATAGAGATGCTTTCAAACCCAGGTCCATACTAAACTTTGATATGCTACAACATTTTTTTAATGCATTTTTACTGAAATATTCAAATTACACATGGATGAAAAGGAATGAATACTGTGAAAAAAATCCAGTAGAACCCCTCCTACATAGCTGTCATTAATGAGTTATTCAGTCTTCAGAGAACTGGAATTAATTCATTAGTCTACTCCTGAAATGTATTACACACAAAACATTCCTATCATAAGCCTAAGGAAATAAATGAACGTTATGTGTAAGCATTTCAATTATCTCTGAATTTGTAATAAACAGGATGTGTAGTCATTTATCTATACAAAAGAAAAAAAGCTGTCATGTTATAAATGAAGCGGGAACTGTCAGCATTTCCATTATCAGGGTAGATGACACTGAACCATTACAAATAATTCTTTTAATGTGAGCAAAATATGAGTAATAATTATAAATAATCAGCAGATTCATATTTTTCCTGCATCATAATACTGCACAGCAAAATATTTCAAAACCTAGGGAAGTTTTCTTATCAAAAAAGAAAGAATGAGACATAGAAAAACATTGAAAGTGTATGTATGTGTATGTTTGCATGCATGCATGTGTGTGTGTGTGTGTGTGTGTGAATGTGCACGAGTGTGTATGTATGTAAGTAAAGGAAATATCCCAGCAATTTATGCAGATATGATTTCATATTCAGAAACATTACCAAGCTAAATGGCCTTCACTTAAAATGCTTCTCAGAAATTATCAGAAATTAATTGGTTCATCTATGCTATAAAGCAGTTTTGGGTAGCTTTGAATTCCTTAATGTGCCATTGTCCTTAGCAGCCTCTCATTATTATGATATCATGTCCCTGCATCTGTAAATGATATACAGCCATCTTCATTTCTGCAATATTATGAGATCCGTATATGTTCTTACACATTTCTCCCTATCTGTAAATGATATACAGCCATCTTAATTTCTGCAATATTATGAGATCCGTATATGTTCTTACACATTTCTCCCTATCTGTAAATGATATACAGCCATCTTAATTTCTGCAATATTATGAGATCCGTATATGTTCTTACACATTTCTCCCTATCTGTAAATGATATACAGCCATCTTAATGTCTGCAATATTATGAGATCCGTATATGTTCTTACACATTTCTCCCTATCTGTAAATGATATACAGCCATCTTCATTTCTGCAATATTATGAGATCCGTATATGTTCTTACACATTTCTCCCTATCTGTAAATGATATACAGCCATCTTCATTTCTGCAATATTATGAGATCCGTATATGTTCTTACACATTTCTCCCTCTATACTTATTTGGTCATCACATCCGTTTCCCCGTTTTTGACAAATATGTTATTCATAACAAAATCATGTGACTGTTAGCATTTGCCACTTGTACCATGAAGTGAAGTTCATGGCACATCAAAAGGCATTTCAGTTTGCCATTCACTTTAACAGTTCACCAAGTATCCCACACGAAGCATGGAGCATTCAGGTGACTTGTGGCTGGTAGGATGCACAACAAAGTGGTACTGTGTCCTCTGTACCCTACAGTGCTGAATAGTACAGGAAGTGTGGCTGCCTATAACACACACACACACACATATATATATATATATATATATACACATATACATATAGTGTATATATATATATATAGATATATATACACATATACATATAGTGTATATATATATATATATATATATATATATATGTGTGTGTGTGTAATCTAAAACTCAAAACTTTGAAAAACATTATAAAAATAAGTAAGACAGTGTTTTTGCAGGGAAGCAAGCAGCCTTGAACCCCCACACTCCCTGCTAATTATGTATTACATCTCCAAGATGGCACAACAATGAGGAAGACAGCAAACTCCCATGACCTACTGTGTGCGCTCTCGCAAAGAGCACTCACATTTCAGCATACTTGTAGATGTGTAAGTGGGTCCAACCCAGCATTTGCTTGTACTAATATCACAAAACTAAATGTCCATGGAAAAAAGAATACATTAGTCTATGAAACAAACAATGTAATACTTAAAATGAAAAATTACAGCAAGTGCATTGACAGGTTTAGACCAAATTTACTTAAACTAAATGAATGAATGAATTTGGGCGGCACAGTGGTGCAGCAGTTAATGCTGTCACCTTACAGCATGAGGTTCTCCTGTTCGATTCTTGGCTTTGGTGCTTCTGTGTGGAGTCTGCATGTCCTCCATGCGTTCACGCAGGTACTCTGGTTAACTCCTACATTCCAAAGACATGTGTCTGGAGCATTTCTCCCTGGGCCTGTGCTGAAAATAGGCTCTGTCCTAGTCAGACTTTTCCAGTCAACAAATGTTAAAATAAATAAAGTAAATAAAAACTCCAAATTTAGACCAAATGCATGGAACTTTTACTCATGTATATATATATATATATATATATATATATATATATATATATAAACAAAATTGAAGTGATGCAAAACAATAATATCCACCACACTATCACTGCAGTCAACCACACAGTCATCCCTTTGAGGACACCATATTAAAATCACATAGAAAAGTAAGGATTAAGTGATTTTGTCCGTTAGATGTTAGGACTTCATCAAAATCAAAAGCCAATAAAAATTACATTCCTTTTATATAATACAAACAATTATTCAATTAAATACATGTTCAATTAGTCAAAGGGAAATTCCTTAAAGGAACAGTAACTAAAAATGGATTCAAACACTCAAAGTGAATAATTAGAAAAATAGTAAAAAAGCAATTAGTAACATTTGTAGTCCTTCAATAATAGGTTCATAGGTTCATACTAGGCTATCTGCCTTAGGGCATTTATAAGCCTAGCCAGAGTGTGTTTGGCTTTCGCCACCCATTTTAAATTAATTTTGCTATGCCCTTTTTCGAGGTTAGTATACTGTGCCTCTGTCCAACAGTGACACAGAAGTGATACCCGGGGTAAACCTACGATCTCCCATCCACTCATCAAGATTCCTCTTGAAAAGGGTCAATGAGGGACTCTGCCTAACCTGGACTGGGATTTTATTCCAGAGTGAAGGGAGCCTCTGAGTTATGAATCTGTCCCTCCAGCATGTCCTATTTATTTCAGTGCTGAGGTTCAAGTCTCTCGAGCGCGTAGCTCGATGGGATTTGGATTTTCTGAGGTGCAGCATGTCCATTAATTCTGGGTTGGACATGACTTTATACGTCAGGCACAGATCGCCTCTGAGCAGGTGGTATGCCACTGAGTAGAGCTGGAGTTTCTTTAACCGGGCAGCATATGGCATCTGTTTGAGCCCTATGAGCCTCTTGGTGAGGTACTTTTGGGGTCTTTCCAGTTGCTGCAGGTGTCTGGTAAGGTACATCCCAAAAGGGGCATTGTACTCAATTATGGGCCTGATGAGGGATGAGGGATGAGTAAAGAGGCACAGTGACCTCCCCTGATCTAGATGTGAATCCCTTCATGATTAGGTGGGCTATATAAAATGTTTTTCTAACCACTTTGGCCATGTGGTTGTCAAATGAGAGATTGCTATCAACTTGGGTCCCCAGGTCCCTAATTGCTTCTTCTGTACTTAATGGATTACCACCTATGTGGTAATTTGTGGGCACTTTGTTTTTGCCAAAGGGGATGACTATACACTTTTTGGCATTTAGCTTGAGGCCATGGCTCTGGCACCAGTTGTCTGTTTCTATGAGGCCCTTTTGGAGGATGCTTGTGTCAGCTGGAGAGTCGATTATGGTGCCCAGTTTGCAGTCATCTGCAAACTTAGTCAGCCACAGTCCTTCCGTGTTGGCCTGTACCTCCGAGAAATATATACTGAACAAGAGAGGTCCCAGGACTGAGCCTTGGGGGATGCCACTTGTAACTGGTTTGGAGTCTGACATGGCTCCAGCAATTCTAACCATGTGGGTTCTGTCCTTGAGCCAGTTTGCAACCCATCTAGTGACATAGGGGTTTATATTTAAGCTGGTGAGCTAATCTATAATGCCCAAGTGGGGTATTGTATCGAAGGCTTTTGCGAGGTCCAGGTAGGCTGTGTGGACCACCTTCCCCTCGTCAATGGCCTTGGTGACTGTTTCAAAGAAATCAACCAGGTTTAAGAGGCAGGATCTGCCCTTAACAAAGCCAAACTGGGTAGGATCCCATGTCTGTAGGTCCCCAATATCTTTATTTATGAGGTCCATGATGATCCTTTCCATAGCTTTGCAGACCAAGCTAGTCAGGCTTATTGGGCGATAGTTTCCAGGATCCGTTGAGGCACCACCTTTGTGGAGAGGGACCACTGTTGCTGTACGCCACTCTTTGGGTACATATCCTGTAGTAAGGCTGAGATTGAACAGTAGTTTTATGTTTGGGTTTAGCTCTTCTTGGAGTTCATGTAGGACGCAGCCCGGGACACCATCTGGTCCCATTGATGCTGTGTTTTTTGTTTTGGAGAGGGCAGCTCTTACCTAAGCATCTGAGATGTCAGGGGGGCAGCACTCTGCTGGGATAAATATTTGCCCTTTTGGTGGGGAGGGGGGGGAGATTGCACTGAACCTGTCAGCTAGGATGTTGGCAATGTCTGTGGGTTTGCTGTATTTTTTGTCATTTTGGACTAATTCTGAGCATATCTGGGAATTCCCACCCAGGTTCCTAACATAACTAAAGAAAGCCTTGTGATTATCCTATCATGTAGTAGCTTCCTCCTTCTATTGTATAGTTTGTTTATGGCTGGGGTCCACCAGACAGGACGTCTGCCTTTGGAGGATTGGGTCTTGGTTTTATTTGGGATTGCATGATCCATGCATTCCTGAAGGTGTTCATAGAATGTGTTTATAAAGGATTCTGTGGTCTGGGCCATATTTGTCACAGGCCCGGGAGCTTTGAAGGATTCCACCTCGGTTTTCAGGAGTGTGAATATTACAGTAAAATTGATAAATGAATAAAATGAAAATAATCCGGACTCCTAGACAATATCGACCATCAGTTCACCGGCGTCCACATTCAATTTAATTCAAAATAGCTTTAGGTGACATAATTCACTCAAGGTATTCAGCAAAACTTACCGGTAGACGTTCAAGTCAATGACATATGTTTTTTCTGTTTTTACTGCCCCCCCAAAAAAAACCCATGTGGGGAGCTGCACCCCCCCCTCCTCCTGCAAATTATATATACCATCTGTTAAATACACTGTTCCTCACTGTACCGCAATCTCCACTCACAATACCAAACTCAGACTACCGAATTGCTCTGCACATTTGTTATTGTAAATTCATGGTAGTCTGGTTTAGTATTGTGCCACTTTGGAGCTTACCATTCAATCACCTGCACAACAAAGATGCAATAGTAAGCCATATACATATACATATATATATATATATATATATATATATATATATGGGTCCCCTTCGGTAGATCGAACTTTTAAATGTTCGAAGACGATATGGCCAAGACCATAACTTCAAACATTTATTTATTTATGGACAAGACTAACAGACTTTGCACTGAAAAGGTCCAGTACTCTATTTTAACACCCATTTTAGATCAGATTTAGATATAATAGATGTTTCCTGTAACTGTATCATCTTTTCTACTTTGGCATTATCATGTCTGATGGATTTATAAAATATATTTGGTGCAAATTTGATTTTCATTAATCTAGGTCTAGTAGAATAAAATGCTCCTGAAGATGCTTTGAAGCATAGAGATGCTTTCAAACCCAGGTCCATACTAAACTTGGATATGCTACAAGAGCGGAATGGGTAGCTTTCCCATTTCTGCAAAGTAATACGATCTCGGAGTTGGTATATTTAAGTAAGGGGGGTGTGGGTGGTGCAGGGGGACATAGCAGTTTAATTTTGGTTTTTTTTTCTTTTTTTCCTTCAGTGTTCGAACTATTACAAGTTCGAACATATGGTCTCAGCCATACTTGGTTCAACCTTGTAATATGTTCGATCTACTGAAGTATATCTATAGATAGATATATATATATATATATATATATATATATATATATATATATATATATATATATATATATATATAGATATATGGCTCTATGTCAGATGATCAAGTTTTCAGAAACTCAAAATTCATATGGACAAGACCATATGATCGAATTTAACTCGAACATCCAAAAAAAAAAAAAAAAAAGAACCCACAAAAATCTACTTTTTTTTACCCTTGCATCCCCCACCACTCCCCCTGCAAATTATATATGCCAACTCCAAGATCGCGCTACTCTGAAGAAAAGGGTAAATTTCCCAATCCTCACTGTATCATGATCTCCATTCAGAAGCTTTGAGTTTTCAAAAACTCCACCATATGGTCTTGACCATATCAATTAAACTCGAACTGAGAGGGATCCATATATATATATATATATATATATATATATATATATATATATATATATATATATATATATATATATATATATATCTTGAAAGACACATATCAGTTGTTGCATGACTTAGATAGTTTAGTTAATAACCAAAATCTATCTACCTCTGTTATTTTGGTTTCTCTTGATGTTAAGAGCCTATTTACTACTATCCCCAATGATTATGGGATGTAGGCCATAAGAGAGAGCCTACTTGTTTTAGGCACTTTTGATAGTAACACATAATTGGTTATTTGCACCCTCCTTGACTTAGTTTTGAACAACAATGTGTTCTTGTACAATAACGATATTTATGCGCAAACATGGGGTGTAGCTATGGGCACCCCATGTGCCAATTCGTACGCGAATTTGGTTATGCATTATTGGGAAAGTACACATTTATTTAATAGCGTCTTTTTCCAACATGTTTTGCTTTACAGACGTTTTGCTGATGATGTTCTGATTGTTTGGGAAGGCAGTCAAGATTTGTTATATGACATGGTCAGCTATTTGGAATCCACTACTGATTTTTTAAGGTTCACTATAGAAGTATCTCAATATCAGTTGCATTTCCTTGATATAACAATTTCCAAGGATTTAGGAGGTTCCCTTTTTACCAATCTCTACAGGAAACCTTGCTGGAGGAATGCTATACTACATTTTAATAGCATGCATCCACGTTCGGTTTTTCCGAACATTGTCAAGAGCCAGTTTAAGAGAATTTCTAGACTATGTATGAGCTCCCACAATAGACAGCTACAGCTAGATTATATGGAAGGATTGTTCCGTGATCAAGGTTATACGAAATCCACACTACGTGGTTTGGGCTGCTCAGTATCGGCCATTACGACCAGTGATGTGGAACATCTTGATCTTTTAGAGCCTTTTGGTACAAGCTCTAATTATACTACCCATCGTAGACATGATAGGGTATTTTTTATTACGAGATATACCAGTGATATTAGATTCATTACTGACATTATAAGAAAGAATTGGGGAATATTACTTACAGATAATAAATGTTCCCAATTTCTGGGAACGATACCTTCTTTCAGGTATAGAAATAGTAAAAACTTAAAGAGATTATTATGTGTTGACAAAACTGTTTTTTCTATTGGTAGTATAGAGAGGTTAACACTAAGGCATGGTACTTTCCCATGTAATAAATGCAACATGTGTAAATATATAAATGGTGAAGATTGTTTTTATCATCCTCATTTTAGGTATATTTTTAAATCGCGTTTTCATGCTACTTGTGACAGTACTAACCTCATTTATCTGGCTACCTGCACAGCATGCACTGCATTTTATGTAGGCATGATGTCCCGCAGGTTGAGAGATGGAATGTACAACCATATATATGACATTAGGAAGATGAACACATGCAGTGCCTTGGCTAAACATGTAGTCATGTGTCCTGATCATAGTTTCACCTTTAGGGTTTTACAAATTATAGATATAAATGTTAGAGGAGGTGATGCAATGAATTATTTAGAAATGATTGAATTGAGATGGATCTTAAGGTTGAAAGCCCATCTCGAGCCTGGCTTGAATCAGTCTGTCAGCATCAAGCCTGTTCTAATGGCACGTGGACACTGACCAGTATGAACCAATTTGGTTTTACCGGTTTATGTTTCTATTCACTAGTTCTTAAAATATTCACTATTTCGTTGAATCTATTTGTTTTATATCCTCATGTTATATTGTATAAGTATGAGACGATTGCCTATTAATTCATTAATATATTTATATTCTATTTTTATGTCAATATAATAGAGACTGTGCTATTATCTGTCTCAAGCATTGAATTTTTATCCTGTGCTACAAGAGTTAACTTAAACTTGTAACTATCATTTTAATTGTTTAATTGCATTGCTTTGATTGCTAATTATACAATTTGATAGCTTTTGGATTTGTATAAAAAGCCTCAGTTGAAATTTCTAGTTAAACCTGATGAAGCGTGTTTTTTGATACACGTGAAAGCGCTTGTTATTCTAGTTTTAATAAATAGATTTTGTTTTTACATCGTGGTGGTTTCTACCTGGTTTGTTTTCTCGTATATGTATATATATATATATATATATATATATATATATATATATATATATATATATGGGTTACCTTTACATTATTGAATGTTCAAATGTTCGACAGTCATATGGCTGAAACTATATCATCGAACATTCAAATGTTCAACAATGTAAACGTAACAAAAAAAATTAAGCAAAATAAAAGGTGTATAGCAGTGGGCAAGCCCCCTGCACCCCCCCACACCCCCACTTAAGTATGCCAACTTCGAGATTGCACTACATTGCAGTAACAGGAAATATTCCCGTTCCACGCTGTATGGACATGTCCATTCAGTCATTTGCCGTAACCGCAATTTAGTGCGATCTCTGAGTTGGTATTTTTTGGTAACGGGGGTGTGGCGGGGTGCAGGGGGCTTGCTATAAACACTGTGTTTTATTTTGTTTCTTCTGTGTTATCTTACCTTTACATTGTCGAACATTCACATCATTGTCTGACATTTGAACGTTCGATAATATAAGGGTAACCCATATGTATATATATATATATATATATATATATATATATATATATATATATATATATATATATATGTATGTACACACACACACACATACACACATATATATGGACACATGCACACACACATGGCATACTCTCCTATGATCAAAAATGTCATTGCTCAAACATAAAAAAGCCTGTGTATGTTACTGAATATCAACTGATTCCATATACCATTTTATTTGTTTAGTCAAGATCACTGTACAGTGTGTATCAGGAAGTCTACCCTTTCCTCACTGTAGTTTGAGCACAGAGATGGTATATATAATTTGCAGGGGGTATGAGGTGTCATACATTTTTGTTTATGAGTATCTGTGCTCAAATAGATTAGGTCTGATGTTTTGTTTGGTCACCCAAGCAACACATATCAGTGATACATGTAAGGATATATGCAGGATAAAATATTTTGCTACAATTCACTTGCAGATCCCACTTATCTGTTTAAACTGGAAATTGACAGTTTTTTGCATTACTGTATTAAACTAGGAATAATTTATACAGTGATTTAAATGTGGATGTTCCAAGATCTCAGATATTTTATATATTACAGAAAATTCATAAGACATGCATTGACTGGGTATGGTTCTTTTACTGAAACTCTGTCTGCCAGTTTAGAAGTCTGTCTAAAACTTTTGCTTGCCCATGTTTCAGCCAGAATCAAGGACACTTCTGAATTTTTAAATTAATGTCTGAAATTATAAACAAAACAATCCTAGTTTATGGTGACAAAGGATGTTCAATCACTTTTTTACCTCTGCCTCATATGAATGGGATCTGGCAGCTTTAAGATATTAGTTGGAGCAAGTAGATATTTATTTTTTTGAATTTAATTTTTTGGTTCAGTTTACAGAGATGGTATTTTTTTTTTTTATTTCTGATAAGGAATATTTTCTACAGATTAAGAGTACAAATATGAGAGCAGCCTTTGCTCCTAAATATATGCTGACCTTTTATGTTTATTTTAAAGTCAAAATGATATATGCTGGCACAACAAGGTATTCTTGAATAATTTGGTTATGTAAAGATCTTACCCTAATGACATCTGAGAGCTATGGAAAGGCATTCTGAGTGATCTACAGCAGTTTTGTGAATATGTAAATTCTAACAGGTTTGGTATAAGCTTCAGTTTGTGTATTGAAATATATAACACTGATGTTTGATATGTTCAAATAGCAAAACATTTAGATGTCTCTGTATCTACTAGATTATTTAGAACGTTTTTTTTAAACATATATATTTATTTGCTGAAAGTTATCTTTCTAGGTATATGATCAGAAATATTCCTAAGTCTCAGTTTTTAAGACTTAGGTGCACATGTGACATTGAGGTAGGTTGTACTCATCAAAGTTATGATACCCGACAGATAGGTGAAATCCAACAATGGGTTAAAAATATGTTTAGAAAAGATGCATTATCACAGGTTAGTGCCACCAAGCAAACTCCACTCTCAGATACTTTTATATGTTTCTAACTACTTATGTAGGATCTACTTCATATCATCACATAGCAAATCAGTGAACCACATAACGTCGAGACCAAAACACCAAAATATCTAATCAACGATACTTTACAATGCTGAAACTTTACAACAATGAAAGACTACTACGCATGTGCCAAACTAAACACTTACATATGTTACAAAACAATTACAAATAACCACTAAGCAGACTACTATACACTTCCCAATGTTTTTTGTGGGGGGGGGTTGTGCCCCTCACTCACCCGAACCTTATATATATATATATATATATATATATATATATATATACCAACTCCAAGATCCCACTACAGTGGGGAAAAGGCAAAATGTCCTGATCTGCACTGTACCATGATCTCCACAAACAGTCCTTGCAAAAGGTAAATTATTGTAAAAAAAAAAAAAAACTTTTATTTACCTGTTTTTGTAGTTCTGAGTGAATTTACACTATCAGGGCAGTTAGGCTGGTGCCAGCGCATGGGTAGTAGTATTTCAGTGTTCTGAACTTTCAGCATTGTGATGGTTCACTGATTAGAAAGTTCAGTGTTTTGATCTCTGTGGTTTGCTGATTTGATATATGATATGAAGCTGATCCTTGTGGAAGTAACGTAAGTATGTTTGTGATGCTACTAAATTCCATTCCATATTCTGCCAACAGAATGTTAATTTAATTTCAGAAGAGGAAAGATATGGCGCAGATATTTGCAAAATATAAAAATAAATGCCTTCCACATATGGAATCTGTTGCACATGTACTCTTGCCTTGCAGTAGGATCTGTGGGAAATGTTATTGTTGTAAACATATTTTATAGATTTTTTTATATCTAAAAACTGCACAGGCACACTTAAATATGAAATTGTATAGGATGTAATTCTAGGTGGATTTACATGACACTGCATGCGTGGGTCCTTTTACATAGGAGTCACTTCTAGGATGTTTAAAGAACACATATGTCTACATTTATCTGACATCACATGTAAACGAAAATGCAGTGCATTTTGCAAACATTTATTAATACATCCTTGTGTTAAATTTACTTTTTTGGAATAGATAGTGTCATACCAGGGGCTATTACATTATATTTGTATTTAAATAAGGTGCTTACTACTAAAGAAAACAGATGGACATTTTTAACTAGAGTATTATTTTCCCCTGTACTGAATGAACATTGTTAAGATGCTAGTTGTGATTATTTATGGGTACTATTTATATTTAAATGAAAGTCCTGCTTGATTTTTTTTATTCTGGATGTTATATAAACCACTTGCCAAGTGTTTTGGAGCTGTCACTTTAATTTAGTTTACTTTGGTCGTGTGACCATGTTTAATTCTTATATAAAAGCTACTTATTTTTCACCTATTCATACTGATGCAGCTGTGGGTAGTAGTGAAACCAGCTTTTGGTGAATAAAAAGAGGAGTTTTTGAGTATCCTTTATACTGTGGAATATATTTTGGTATTCATTTGTGGTGCTGATCTTTGCTTATCTGTATTTCTCTCTGTGCACAGATTGGTTTGGTGCATGTGTGTGTAAAAATATATCTGATGAGTCAAACACACATATTCTGTGGTTGTTCAGCATACATCCTGTTCACTCATAAAGCAGGGCTGGAAGACCTCTAAGATGTAGAGTTGCTGTATATATAGTACAGGCTTTGTATTCATCACTGAATAAGTGTTAAAGTAATGCGAGAGTTCACTACAGGGCAGTGCTGTACATCATTAGTATGTGTAGCATTCAGGGCAATATAGGAGAGGAATAAAATGATATAGAGTGTGTAAAACAGCCTGGCATTCTGCACCCTAATCCAGTATAATACCTGCAAGCTCAATACAGGAGAAGAGCTGATGGGTCCAAAGGACAGTTATATGTGGTGTGGAACCTTACATCTGGGCTAGCATACTGTAATCAGTTTCAGAAAGTTATCCAATGGTGCTGTGCTCACTACCTATTCTTATAAGAAACTTAGCATCACAACTGGCTTCTGTACTCTCTGAATGACATTATAACAATAATAATCCTGTAGCCCTTTACTGATATGTGGTACTATGATAGCACAGCTATAGCTGTATACAGTTAACATGATGGAAATCTTGGCATGCCTGAAGTGTGTGTTCTTTGTATTTTATTCACGTGATTCTGAATGTGTGTGTGTGTCTGTCTAGGTGTTACTGTAGATTTATGAGTGTGTGTGTGTGTGTGTATGTGTATCAGACGTTGTTTCATTTGGCATATTTCAGCACTGGGGTTGAATTGCAGTGACAGTAGCAACATTATTCAGGTAATGTGATGTGATGAAAAATAATAGACTGTTTTGTGAAAGAGAGAGAAACGGTGTATATGTGTGTGCATATTTACTTAATAGGTAGCTTACGGATCATAAAATATTCTTTTATAGGGGTACAGTGGACAATTTATTTGTGTTAGTCTATTGTAGCACCTGCAATATAATACAGATAAACAAGGTATGCTTTGTAGTTGTTTCAGAAGTGCACTAGGTTATTTATTCATTTTGAGTACCTTATTTGCATACTGTAAAAATCAACTACCAATCATTAGGGGACCGGAGTTCCGCTGTGGCGACCCCTAACCATGAAAAAGCCGAAAGACACAACAACATTTGCATACTGTCTACAACAAAAGTTACCCTCTTGGTGGACAGAAATATATAATTCGTGCAACCATTTTTGGCATTTGTCTCTATTTAAGTACTTGGTCATTTTCTCCATGTATTTCATTGAGCACCATGCAGTGAAGAACATATTGAATCTTGTCCATAGACTGTACTAACTAGATACCTCTAGCTTTAAATTATCAGATTTAAGTAGATTCTTTCCATTTCAGTGTGAGTTGCTTTCCCTTAGTGGTCTTAGAAATAAAAGTTAATATTGTGTCACTTTCTTTCACAACTATTAAAGTGACAAAGCATTGCAATACATCAGCAGTTGCATTTATGGGCAAAACTGAAATACTACAAACAGCATAACTCTTATCATTTCATATTAGTGCAGACTGGTACGACAGCGTGTGCTGCAGACATCAACATATCTAGAGTCAGTTGGTATTTTTTGATCATTAATTCTAAGAGGTCATAGTGAGAAATAAATGCCAACAGCTTCCTTAGACCCAAATTGTAGCAGCAGAATACTAATAATCTTGTCTATCTTCACATGTGATTGTAGTTGACAAGAGTTTGGAGTTTTTGCCAGCAGCATTTTGCATTGGCTCTCATTGCAGTGGGTTAAGAGAATTTGCCCTTATCCCACTGTTGTGTGATTTTGAAGTTACGGTACAGGATTCACATGGGATGTAGGGGTTGCAGGGGGCAAAAGAAATAGTTTTCATTTTTTTATGTTAGACCATTTTACACTTCAGTGTAAAATGTTCACTTTATCTTTGTTCACTCTTCTGAGTATTTGCAGATACACTCATACACATATATATATATATATATATATATATATATATATATATATATATATATATATAATGTGTGTGTGTATATATATATATATATATATATATATATATATATATATATATATATATGAGCTATACCTTCAGTTGGTCAACTTACAGATATGTATACATTCTGAAGGTAAGCCACTGTACTTCAAAACCAAAACCTTTGACAAATTAGTATGCATGCACCAAAGAAGAACTTTGGCACATGCAACCTTAAGACATAGTTTTCTGCAGGGGGTCAAACCCCCCGCAACTCCCACACACCGGCTAATTATACATACTAACACCAAGATCGCACAGTCCCTGGGGAAAGAGAATATTCCCCTACACATAGATTGTCGACCTTTCACATTTGCCGCCTAACTGTATAATTGACCAAATGAGGTCAGTTAAACATTTGAAGACAAACCCCCCTCTTGACCAAAACAATGGAAACCATTTATAGGTAGATAGATAGATATTTACACTTATCAAGATAGATAGATAGATACACATATATATAGATATTTCTACAACTTTACTTAGTGTGACATCTGGATAATATCCCACTGGGTTGCCAACAGTAATTTGACATTTACTACTATCCTGGGTCAATAACTAAGGAGCCTTAATCCGCACTACTGACTCCAATGTGAGACTGTCACTTAAACAGGAGTAATATTTCACTATTTCCCCTAAAAACACAACAGGAACATGTTCTGTAACGTGGGACTGGGCTGTATACTTCTGTCCACACCAAATATAACTCCTTATAACACACTTCTGAGCACTGTGTCCCAGTTTAAGACATCTGATACACTTACACTTAAATAAATTAAATCTCACACACCCAAACACTTCTGGGAAAGCTGAGCACAGATTTCCAGCAGTATCGCTTCCCCAAAAAATAATACGGTAACACGCTGCCACCAGTCAGACACCCTTCATGCTCTTTTAGAGGGATGGCCAATTATTAAAATTAGATATTAAAACAATTATTTGCAAATGACCTAAAGCACATAGGGTTTCGGAGTGGCCTGGGAAGTTATCAAAGCAGGTATAAGCACTTTCAAATCACTAAAGAAAACACTGATTGACCAGCCACAATGTAATTTAATAAAAATATTTAATACTGAGGAAAATTATTAAAAAATATAAAACAGTAATTTCCAATAAACAAACTGAACTCAATCACCAGGAAATGAAATCAATACTGAAGAATAGAAATCCAATATTTATAAAAACTCTTAACTGATTAGTTATAATCTTTCATATCTGACCATACCTCTCAACCTGAAAATATCAAAAAACTGGACAAAGGCCCATGAAAAGTAGGTACAACTGGCCAAAAATTGGGATACTGATTAACATAAAATGTGCATACACAATCATATAACCCTGCCCACTTCCTTGGAATTATGGGATACCGACATGAAGATTGGAGTCAGTAAATAATAAATAATGGCATAAAGTTGAATTTCAGGCTTCATATCCCTCAGAAAACATGTAATAATGCAAAACGTGTTATTCTAGCAACTATCTGAAATTACAGGAGCAATATTTAAAATCTGTCCCTTTTGGTCCTTTGTCCCACTCCCACCATTATTTTTAGCTTTGTCCGACATAAATGGATCATACATTTTCCTGATAATTACTAATTCATTAAAATTAAATAAATTATCTGTTGACTGAGTAAGAGGGCTGGTGTTTTAACTGTTTTTAGTCACAATGCAAACTTGATGGCACAAGTATAACATGAAGTTAGTTTAAAAAAGCATAATACAACTTACGTAGACAGCAAACAATTTAGCAACATAATAAACAATGGGAAATGCAGCAAACATAAATACTTCTGTAGTTAGAATCACAGACAAAATATTAATGTTAAGATGCAGGTAAAGCGCCTGCATTGATGGCATTCTTTAAAGCACACCCATATGATAAATAATTAGTATTTGTAGATGTTCCTTCAAAAACTTAATAATCACCCTCAACCAGCTAATAAGGATGCAGCCTGAACAAGCAGGAAGGAAATTAGTTCATGATAAAGCAATCTTGTGACAGTACATAATAGTTTATTACAGCATACCGAAGTGCATGGGTGCAGACTGCAGGTAAACTCTCAGGATAAAGCAATCATCTAATCTGCCCACTCACCAATCCAGGCAAGCTCCCTACAAGCAGCACTTCAGTTCTGCACCTTTGGCATTCAACCCACAAATACCGTAGGAGTAGTACCATGCTTAGATTAAGTGCCAGCTGCAACCAGAAAGAAAAAGGGGTTTAACAGACACATACATTTGCATCAACCTTCTACACATGAAATATTTCATGTGAAATGAAATATTTCAGGCTGTTACAAAATTGCAATAAAAACATAAACAGAGTATGCCCACTTACTCAGAGCTTCCATCTGCATGCCTAACGAGTGCATAAATGAAAATGATGCAAGCAGCTGAAGAGCCATCGCAAAAGAAAACTACTCATAATCCAGCTACAGATGCAGAAACACTCATGAAGTATGCACACATTCAGAACATAGTCTCTCTTAACAGCAATGATGAATGGAAACTGTGGGGCAAGCAGGTAGTCTGAGTCATTATTACTAGCAGAACATCATCACTACTGGTTTGTAACTCCCACCCACCCCGGTCTTCCACTCCAGTCCAACAGGCAGTCAGGTACTGCCTCACAAAGCTGATGTCATCACGCATGTCCCTGCATGTTGGTGATGCATGATGACACATGATGCCATAACTTCAAATTATAAAAAATAAATAAATCGGGAATTGAAGGGGCCACTCAGAAATTTGTGGCACCCCATTATTTTGCCCCCAAAACTGGTTAATAATGAGGAATTCAGTATGGTTGAGTTGTATGTATCTGACTAAAGAATGCTGTCTGTGATCTAAACTAAATTGTTACAACAGAGCAAAGACAGGCTTACAGTCCTTGGTGAGTCCTTTTGGGTATCCACTGCACAGTACAACAGTGAACAACTGCAACTGGAAACTGTAACTGGCTGTTAACTGACAATTATTGACTTCAACTGTATTCAGCAGACTCTTTTATAGACTAACTTAACTGTCACAGCTGTTCCAGTTCTAATTGCAATTTCATATTTTGAAAATCAGCTAACAGCTGTTTTCTAAGGTTCCTTCCTGTCTTTCAGCCTCTGACAGTAATACATAGCAACTGTCAACATTCTGTGACATCATCTGCAGATCAGCTCATTCTGAAACAGTCTGCATTTAGAATCTTCTTCTCAAATATGTGAGGTTATACATGTAAAAGAGCACTGTTCAAATCTTTAAAACATTCTGTACAAACAGATGATAAATCAACATGTAAGAACTTACTTACACTATCATAGCTAGTCATGCTGGCATATAATATACAGGTGAATCTGTAATTATGTACAAAAATTCCAGCAGGAAATGCTAGCACAGATGCCAGTGTCTTCTTCACACCTATTACAAAGAAAATGTAGTTTTCCAGCCTTAAGGGTAGTGTACACCCTTATGAGATCTTAGGAAGGCCTTCATTCTATTAACAGAAATGGACAAAAGTGCTTTAAAGTAATAATTTTGGGTGAGCATAAGTTGTGACTTGCGAATTTACAATTTACTTAACACAACTACCTAGATGCATTTCTTTAATTTCACCCCTTTTTATGTAGATATATGTGCACACATATATATGTGTGTGTGTGTATAGAGAGAGAGAGAGATCAGGTTAGATATTTTTTTTTGGATTAGCATGACTCTGTGCTTATGTTTGGCCCATCTCTGACTCTCGCCCTTTCCCCTCCCCCATGTTTTCACACACACACACACACACACACACACACACACACACACACACACACACACACACACACACACACACACACACACACACACACCTTCCCACTTTTTATCTTTTAGCTTGTCTTACTACTTGGCCTGAGGGCAGTTTGCTCTCTTGTCTCTTTTTTTTTTTTTTTCCAAAGAGATTCTAGACTCACACACAGTTGTTAACTCCTAATTACACTTCTGCTCTTAACAACAGAGTTCTTTTTTGAGTTCTGATAACCACCACATTCCTCTCCTTTCCCATTACACCATTTCATACAGAGTTTAGTCTCACTGCCATCTGTTTTAGTGTATACAATAGTAATGTAACAAAAATGGAAGACTTGTTGCTTAAACTATTTGACATTGTACCTAGCACACTGATCAACAGACAGATACACAATAAGTTTGTACTTAGATAAGGAGTTAACAGCACTAGTCACAATCAGGATGCAAACTGTGAATGTACCACTGTTCCAGTCATCGTCATTGGATGTGATCTCTTTAAGTGCAGTTGTATTAAAGTCTCCATTGTAATTTACATGGGAGTTTATGTAGAAAATTGAAAATGTATATTACTTGTTATTGCTATGTATACCTTACATCTGAAGAAGCTATGACAGGGGAAAAATCACTAATTTCTTGTTTTAACACAATAAACATTGGTTTAAGCAAACAATATTTGCAGGAGCAGAGATTTCTAGACTTTATAAACACAGGCACCATGGGTTGCATAGTGCACATGCCTACTAGTGGTACAGACATACTGGACCTGATATTCACAAATATGGAAGAACACTGCACCCCCCCCCCCCCCATGTTGTGTCCTCTCAGTTAAGGTCAGACCACAAAGCAGTCTCCTTTGAAATGAGAATCAACTCTGTAACCCCAGCAAACCCTGTAACAGTTAGAAACTACTTCCAGGAAAACTACCTTTTATCAAGTGATAACCCGTCAAAACTCCAAGCCTCTCCAAACCCAGATGACCCAGCAGCCTGTGTAAAATTATTCATAGATGCTGCTGCAGTAGCTTACCTAGGGTAGACCCTAGGGCAGACCAAGAGGGGCAACAGCCTCAGGTGCAAAGTGTTGGGGGGCATGATCAGCAGATCCCAATCTCTCTTTCATACAGTATTGGCTTTTAAAAGCTGGTATTGCATTTGCAGTCAAACCTGAGCATTGTAGTGCTCCGTGTGTGCTCTAAACTGTACCTACTGCTTTCTACATTGTAGTTTAATATAGGTTAAAGGTAAAAAATATATTCTTTTTTTTAACTAAAACCTAAATGTCATAGTGCTGTGTGCAGACAGGGTATACACTGTAGTAACTATCTGCTACAGTTTAAAAGAAAACAATATTTATTCATTCATTCATTCATTTGTTTGTTTTAAAGAATATGTTGAAGGAGTGTAGGGAGCATTGCACAGAGGTAGGACCTAAATGGCTGGAGTGGGGAGATGCATTTTGCCACCTGGTTGCTATATCAAGTAGAAAAAAGGTTGTTTTTTTTTTTGCTGATCTTCAATGAAAAATGTGTGGACATAGATCTCTAACTGTAATAAGCTGATTGCTTACAATGTAGTGACTGGGTTATTAGAGTAAAGTGCTTTTTTTGTTTGCTTTTTTGCTGGGTGGGTTGCTGGTTCATAATAAAAGGCCAGGGCATAGGTTAACACAGCAATACTTCTGGGCTGCTTTGTCTGCCAGAAGTAAGTTGAAAAATAACTCATAAAACAAACCACCCTGGTGGAATCCAAAATTAAACAGGTTGTATAACAAAAGAAAAAAAAAACATAACTAAAATTAGGAAGTGTAACACCAAAAAAGATAAAAACTGTTTCATCAAACTGAATAGACAACTAAGAGGAGTTGACACCCTGCCTAAACAGAATACTATGGCACTCATGTTTTAGTAAAAAACTACATAAAAACAGAAGTACCAAACCAAAATAAACTTGGAACAAACTCTAAAAACAAGCCCCCTTGGTGCACTCCCAGTATAATTAGGTTGTACAACAAAAGAAAAAAAAATCATGTCCAAGAATAGGAATGGCTATGCGCAAAAGACAAACAACTCCCTCATCAATCTTAGCAAGTAACTCAGTGGACTAATCAAGTAAACCAAAGCCAATTTTGTGGCAAAGGTAGTCTTCTAGGCTAAGGATAACCATAAGGCAGTTTCAGTTATGTACACAACTTTAAAGGGAACACCCAACAGTGTGCTGAACTAATAGTAAATGAAACCTCCTATATCAAATCAGGAGATATAGCAAATTTACTGGCCAAAAAATGTAGCTCCAATTTCACCCCCCTGCCACTCCTTGTTTCCCCCAGGAAATACTTTATACCATTTCTCCCCCAGCTATCACTAAAGAACAGGTCCTCGCTGTACTCTCCAGGACTGAAAATACTGCATCAGTGAGTCTTGATAATATCCTAAAATGCCACAGAAATAGCTTAAAATCTGACAAAAACTAAAGAAGGCAAAAATAATCCAATAAAGGGAAAAAAAATGACAAAACATTAAACAGTAAGCACACATTATTCAGTCTGAAGAAGTCATTAATGTTGGTCCAGTTATGGAGTACAATGCACCCTTCAACAGGTACCTTAACCAGGCATTTGCAACAGCTGGAGTTGCCACAGACATTCCTCACTAAAAGAATACACAGTGTTTATAATGTGTCCTATGTGGACTGTCTCAAAGCCCTGTCCCTATACTCGGTCTCATACAGACTATTGAGGGGTGAGCCATGCCTAACCTACAAGGTATTCTCAAATCCAGCCCTGATGAATCTGCTGCTTATTTGCAAAACAAACAGCATTAAAATTATCTGATCTAAGGATATAAATCTCATCTGTGACATAAACAAAGCATGTTGGAGGGATAGGTATGTGTCTTTGAGATTACCCCTTCTCTGGAAGAGACTCCCCGTTCATGTTAAATAGAGCTCATCACTAAGCCTATTCAAATGCAGTTTGGACCAATGGATGGGAAATAACAAATTTGTCCAGGCTTGTCACCTGTAGCCCTTATGGACAGTGGCAGTTTGCAGATGCCCTAAGTCACATGAGAAAAATGAGGCAAAAGTGGCAAGGCTTAAAAAGGCTTTAGGGCTGTTAGCCTATTAACCCCCTATGATCCTATAAGCAGAGCCAGATCCAGCACTAGGCGACATAAGCAGTCGCCTAGGGCCCAGTGGCTGGGGGTCCCACTCTGGCCAGGAGGCTTCAATATAATAAAAAAATAAATAAATTAAATAATAAATAAATAAATACTTCTTGACACAGCCATGGCAGCTTCTTCTCTTTTATGGAAAACCATGTGTGCATTGTACGCACACCAATGAAGATGTAAACACATTCCGCACTCAAGCCCAGAATTTAAACTACCTGTCCCATTTGTGGAGAAGGTAAGTGTGCACATGTCTATGTATGGACTGTGTATATCTAATTTAAACTAGCGGTTCCATTTGTTTCTGTATATGAGAGAAAAAGTGTGTATGTATGCGTATGTGTATATGTAATTTAAACTAGTCTTTCTGTTCGTATGATAGATAAAGTGTGTGTATTGCTGTATAAGAGAGAGAAGGTGTGTTTGTGTGTGTGTGCATTGCTATGTGAGAGAATAGGTGTGTGTATGTGTGTGTGCTGCTGTGTGAGAAAAGAGGTGTGTGTGTGTATATGTGTTGCAGTGTGAGTGCAGAGAGAAGGTAGGGCGTGTGTATGTGTATGTGTGTGTTGTGAGTAGAGAAAAGGTAGGGTGTGTGTGTGTGTGTGTGTGTGTGTGTGTGTGTGTGTGTGTGTGTGTGTGTGTGTGTGTGCGCGCGCGCATGTGAGTGTGTGTCTGTGTGTGAGAGAGAAAACCGAGAGAAGGTAGAGGTAGGTGTGGGTGTGTGTGTGTGTGAGCAGAGAGAAGGTAGATAAATGTGTGTGTGTGTGTGTGTGTTTAACATACCTCTGAACTATCCAGATTTAGCCTCATCATTTTGGTATGGTTCTCATAAGATTTGTGGGTTTCTGGCAACTCAAAGAAGATTAAAGTCACTGAAGAATGACACATACATGAGTTTCAGAAATCATACCATTCAGAAAATGCATGCCAACACAAATCCTGTTATTTTAGCAACATTCTAAGCTAAAAAGGGCAATATTTAAAATATGTTCCTATTTTGGGCCATTGTATCCCCATTGTTTTAGGCTTTGTCCAGATTTCTTGCACTAAGAAGTTGAGGGGCATGCATACCTCTCAACTGTCCATATTTTTGCCTCATATTTTTGGCCTATTTATCATAACATTTGTGGTTTTCTGGCAAATTACTGAGGATTGAAATAAAATAACATCATACATTTCAGTTTCAGACTTAACTTATTTCAGAAAATGCATGATAGGGCAAATCATGTTATTCTAGCAACTTTATATGTTAGAAAGAGCAATATTTCATATCTGTCCCTATTTTTGGTCCATTGTATCCGCATTATTTTAGGCTTTTGTCTAGATCCCTTGTGCTAAGAGGTTGAGAGGTATGGAAGTGTATGGTATGTAATGCCCTAGTTTTCTGTGTGTTTGTGGGGGGGGGTTAGTTAAATAACTTGATTGAGCTTGACCTGGAACATGGTCCAAACTGCTAAAGGAATTGTGAGTTTGAGTTTCAGTACATTTTCAGGAAATTGAGTTTTGGTACTTTTCCAAGGGATTATGAGTTTCAGTGCATTTTCATGGAAATGTGAGTTTCAAGGAAAGAGGTTTACTGTTGCTCACGCTAAGTCTGTTTTCAATGTGCATCTGACTTTTTTTTAACAAATAGCAGTCACTGTTTGTGCTGTAGAATTTGAAAACACTATTAGTAGCATAATTGCCTTTGGTGTAGAAGGCTGTGGATTCTACTGCCACACCATGTATATGGAGAGCTGATATTACGATGCCCTTTCAATTGCTGATTATTTGGTGCATTTTAAGGGGGGATAGGGGTTCTGCATTGCTGAGTAACTATAAACTTGTCAGTTTGTCAGTCATTGTCAAATGCAATATTATCAACTTACCATTTTTTTGTGAAACATGGGCAATTAATTCTTCAAGGGCAGCTGGCACTGAATCTGTAGATGAAACTGATATGTAAAGTTGCTTGCCTGTATCATCCTCTCCATTAGTTTTAGATCTCTTTATTGTGGAATTATACAGATGATTTTTACTTCTGCAGAGACTGTCCATATTGACTGATATTGGTGGACTGCAATGACAGAAGTTTGAGTGGTCTTTTATGGTTGAAATTTTTTGAAATGGGTAATTTTTCATTATTGGTTAATACTTTGTTTTATTGCTTAATGGAAGAATGTTCAAAACTACAAGTTTTAAACACATTCTAACAAGTTGTGCTATATTATACACGGAATATAAACTAATACAATCACGAAAGTGAATCAAAGAACACAGACATGTATGCATGGCCTTAAAATGTGTGCAAAGAGCCTATGGTTTGAAAACAGCTCAAAGGTAAACTTAATTCTTCACTGGCCAGATGCATTTTCTTTGAATGTTGGTTTTAATGCCATTTCAATGAATGTGAGTTTCAAGGGCAGATAAGTTTACTGCTCATGCTAAGTCTGTTTTCATTGTGACACTGTATTGTTCATTTAGCAAATGGCTATCCGTGTTTGTGCTATTTTATTTCAATATCTGTAGTCATTGTAGAAGTAAATAACAAAACAGCATGCACACTGACAGGTTTGTACTGTGTTTATGGTAATTGGGGAGAAATAGCCAAGTAATGGAAGACTGGAATGACTGGGGAGGGGGCTGCTGCAAGGGGGGAGGGGGTAGAGGGTTGCTTCAGGAGGGGCTGCTTTGGGGGGGCAATCTATTACCCTGCCTAGGGCCCCATTTGACCATGATCTGGATCTGCCTATAAGAGGACAAAGTCAATTTTTAGTTAGATAGTATCCCAGATTAAGAACAGCCACAAGGTCTTCTTTAGCTATGTCCAAAACCTTAAAGACAGTACATAACAGTATGCCTAAGTCTTGGTAAATGGAGCCATGTTAACAGAACTGGGAAATGTTGCAAATCTTCTGATTGACAAATTCAGCTGTAACTTTACCCTCCCCCCACTCCTAACAGCCAGCCAGCCCACCCAGGAAATGTCACCTAACATAACCCCTACAATTATAGTTAAGAAGCAGAGCTTAGATGTGCTCTCTAAGGTCAAGAATACAGTTTCATTAGGGTTCACTACTACCTCAGAATGTCTCCTAAATATCCTGAAATATGACCAGTCAGGGGGACTGGAGTCACAGTTCAACAATAGTATCTGCACAGGCTACAAGCCATGCAAATGGATGACTGCAACAGTCATCCCTATGCACAAGCTAGAACCATCAATGGGTTCAAGGAAGTACAAACCCAGTGGTTTGACTAGTATCATATGCAAAGCCTTGAAAAGAATTATCTTGGAAATTATTAACAGTGACATAGGAAACCTTTTGTCAAAGGCAGGTCATGCCTACTACTCCTGATGGACTTCTTTGAGAAAATCACCTAGGCAATGGATGGGGGCAAAACAGTGCATACTGCCTATCTTGACCTAGCTAAGGCATTTGATACAATACCCACTCAGGCAGTGTAAATGAGCTGATGAAATTAGGCATAGACCCCTGTATAATTCATTGGATAGCCAGATGTCTCACTGACAGGACCCAGGAAGTTGGGATTGTAGAGACCACCTCCATAAAGAGGCCAGTCATAGTGGGGTCCCCCAGGGCTTTGTGCTGTGTCCGTTCCTCTTTGGCATCTATTTTTTTGAAAGTCCATGCCAATGTCAAAGGCGTCTGGCTTATCAAGTCTGCAGGTGATTGCAAGCTAGGATCAATCAAAGAAATTCCCCAGGATACTAACAGCTTACAGGAAGGTCTAATGCAAACCATACCTCTCAACTGTACAAATTTTTGCAGAATGTCCAGATTTTTGCTCATATTTTTGGTCCGTTTTTCATAAAATTGTGTTTTCTGGCAAATTAGTATCAAATCATTAAAGACCGAAGTTAAAAAAAATTATGAAAGACATTTGAGTTTTAGACTTCATACCATGCAGAAAATTCATGCTAATGTAAAACCTGTTATTTTATTAACTTTATAAGATTGTAAGAGCAATATTTTTTAAAAAAGTCCCTATTTTTGGGTCTTAGTCCCACTCTCACTCATGGCTTTGTCCAGATTTCTTGCTCTGAGAGGGTGAGAGATATGATACAAACAAATGACTGGTGCCAAAGCCACAGCTTAAAACTCAATGCTAGGAAATGAATAATACTAACCTTTGGGAAGTCAGACACACAGGAAAACTACCTCATTGATATAACACCCCTAAAAGCAGAGACAATAGTCAAGGATTTGGGGACTCATGCAAATTGTAACATAGCTTTTGACCAACATGTGTCTAAGGTCATAAGAAAATCATTCTGCATCACTCATCTTATAAATAAGGTGGGCCTGTATTAGATATCCGAATGTTTAAAAGTTTGAATCACTAAAGAATGAACATTAGTGATCAAAATTTTAAATGTTCAAATATATATAAAAATTAAAAAAGAAGAAAAATTAAAGGGTGTAAGCAGGGGAGCAAGCCCCCCTGCAACCCCCATGTGAGGGGCTGTGCCCCCTACAGCCCCACTACTTAAATATACCAACTCAGCGATTGCGTTACAGTGTAGGAAATGGGACATTGTCCTTTTCCGCACTGTAGCACACTGAAGTGCGATCTCGGTTTTGGCATATTTAAGTAGCGGGGGTGTGTAGGGGGGCTGTGGTGGGTGCAGGGGGGCTTACCCCCCTGCTTAAACCCTTTACTTTTTCTTTCTAAATATCGTTTTTATAGATATTCAAACTTTTAAAAGTTTGATCACTAAAGTCCGTTCTTTAGTGATTCGAATGTTTAAATGTTCTAATATCTAATATAGACCCAATAAGACCATGATATCTAGGTCCAGGGAAGTCAGCACACTACTGTACTCAGCCCTCATCAGACCCATAATTGAGTATAATGTCCCCTTCAGTATATGCCTGACAAGGCACATGCAGCAACTGCAATGTCCACACAGGTTCCTCACTAAAAGAATACAGGGTGTAAACACAGTGTTCTATGCAGATCTCCTCAAAGACCAATCTCTATAAGTTGTTTCCTACAAACTGCTGAAAAGCGATTTTTGCCTGGTATACAAGGCATCTTTGGATCTCACTTTTGCCTATCCACAAAATGAACGGCACCAAAACTATTGCTCTAATGATTTAAACTTCAATTTCAGCTTAAAAAAGACACATTGAAGGGACAGGTATGTATCTCAGAAAACCCTATTCTCTGGAACAGGCTTCTTGTCCATGTGAAGCAGTGCCCTTCCCTAACCATATACCAGCACCAATAGATGGGAATCGGAAATTCACCCCTGGTATGACACCTACGTCTCTGATGGAAAGAAGTAACTATTAAATCATGCCCTAACTAATATACACCCCGTAAAATAACATCTGGCTCTGATTCCAAAAGAGTAGCTCTCAGTGCAACTGACCACTTACACTGAGAACAGGTGTTCTGGAATCTGGTCCCCATACTAAGCTAGTTTAAAGATAGGTCTTACACCAAAGTAAGTCACTTATACTGAGAGCAGGTCTTTCAGAATCAGGGTAGACTTACACTGAGAGCAACTCTCTTGGAATCTGGCCCATAGTCACAATAACTTGTGGGATACACTTGGGTTCCATGTCTAGGATTATAAAGGCCACGGCGGACATTAGCCTGGTATACATCTATGAGGCTCTGAACCTACCAGCTTGAATTCTGCTTTCTTATTTTAAAAAGAATGCAAAGTGATCTTTGACACAGACCTTACATAAGCAGTTATGACATTCCAGTAATTCATATGACAATATCTTTCTTGTACAACTAGTCTTCTCTTTTTTTGTATATATTGCATATATATATATATATATATATATATATATATATATATATACACAAATATATTTATATACAGACATACACACACACACACACAGATATATGTGTGTGTGCATGAGTATATAATGAATAATTAATCCACAAGCGAAGTCTCTCCACTCGACTGATGAACACACAAAAGAGAACCAAGGAGAAAAAGTGCTGCCTCTACTTTTTATTTGTTTCCACACACCAAACACGTAGTACCAAAACGTTATGAACGCCTTCAGTTACACCTGCGTTTTCGTCCCTATGACATGGACTTCATCAGATAAAAAACATTTCATTTCATTTGTCTTTTATACAGTTTCCCTAAATGAAACCCAATAAAAACCTTTTATTTCAAATTCATTGAGCAAATCAAGTTCCACCTACTTCATTAATAATTAATGATAAAACAATTCATTTAAAATCACTAGTTCATTAAATCTTTCATACATTTTAATACCTTTCATTTGAAAACATTTCTTTAAAACCAATATGTAATATGATAAACTATGTTATATACTTTAAAATTTTGTTATTTCATTTCAATGATGCATTCTACAAAAAATAAAATGAATACAATAAAAATGTCCTAACATTTCATAGCAACAGTGCCATCTTCTGTTTTCATTTTATATTGCACTTATTTTATTTTTTATTTTTTCTTTTCACATTCTAGTTGCTCTTAATTTTAATAGGGGTAAGATAGATATATATTCATTTAATCCAGGGGCTTTATTTGCTTCCAGGGTTAGCTGCCACCATAATTCCCTATAACCTACTATTTCCTCCCAGGGGCCTCCTCTAATGTCACATTTGACCTGATCCAGGACAAAGAAACAAAATTTGTATCCCACACATACCTTGGAATGTCTGAACAGTGCATTTGTCTCTTTCCCCTTTTTTATGTCGTATATGTATTCATATATTCTTTTCTTTAAAGTCCTCTCAGTCTTACCCACATAGAAGGAAGAACATTGTACACAAATGGCAAAATATACCAAACCTCTGGAATCACAGTTAAAATATCCCTTGCTAGTTAACCAACGTCCCCTGCTCTCCAAATAAATTTTCTCCGTATTCATTATGAATTCACATTGTCTACATTTCCCACACCTAAAGGTCCCTGTTTTTTCTTTACTATTCCTTTCTCCTTTTCTATACAAATCACTTTTTGTCTCTAATATGCCTTTAACACTAATGGAATTTTTAAAAACAACCTTAGGTGTCCTTTGAGGGAGTCCATCCAAGTCCGTAAGGGAGCCAAATCTCTCCCATTCTTTTTGAAATATTGTTTTAATATTTCTATTCAAAGCGTTATATTCTAATATAAGGGCCTGTTGAAAATTCTCTCCTATATTTACATTCTTCTCATTATTAATATTTACTCCTTCTCTTTCTCCTAGGATGGGCCTAAATTTGTCTATTCTCCCTCTTTCCACTTCCATTCTTAAATTCCTAATGAACTTCCTAGGGTATTCCCTTGCCAAAAACATTCCTTCTAATAGGTCACATTCTTTTATGAAATCCTCATTATTGCTGGTCATTCTTGACCCTCTGACAAACTGTCCTTTTACCAGGTTTTTCTTACAAAAATTGGATGTGCACTATTAAAGTGTAAAAAGGAGTTTACATAGGTAGGTTTCCTAAAAACTCTAGTTTCTAAAGTGTTATTTATTTTTAGAACTTCTATATCCAAATATTGGATGTTTTTTTCCTGAATTTGTGGATGTAAATCTAAGAAAATCAGTTGTTCCCCCTATGTATTCTATAAATTCTTTCAATTTATCTTGACCCCCAGTCCAAAAAATTATGTCATCTAAGAACCTTTTATATAACTTCCAATACCTTACAAACTTGGAATTGAAAATGTACTTTTCTTCCCAATTTGCTAGTACCAGATTTGCAAAAGTAGGTGCACAGGCCGCACCCATAGCAACTCCTTGTATTTGTTGAAAAAATTCACCATTATATGCCAAAAAGTTGTTCTTTAATACTAAATCCATCAAGCCCGTGCACACTACTTTTTCTTCTATTGTCAAAATTTGATCCATAAAAATTTCTTCTTCAAACATTTGTATACCTGCCATATAGGGAATAGACCCGAATAAATCTACTATGTCAATCGTTACAAATAGTAGGTCTTCTGAATATAATTCAGGCCCCATTTGCCTAAGCAAGTCCCAAGAATCTTTCAAAATTGCTTGTTTGTTAACCCATATGTGTTTTGTTTTGACATCCACATATTTGGCTAAGGGGATAGTTTTTGACCCTGCAGCTGAGACAATTGGTCTTAGTGGGGGGTCCATACTATCTTTGTGGATTTTCAGTATTCCAAATATGACAGGTATTTTTGGTTTTTGAACTTTTAAATATGAAAGGGTCTTCATCTCTATAACATTCTCGTTCATCATATCTTCCAAGATCATATCAATTTTCCTATAGGCTAAATTAATTTCATTTCGAGAAACAACTGTATATTTTATTTCATCCCTCAAAATTTCATTCATTTTTCCTTCATATAGAATAACATCCATTAATACCACACCCCCTCCCTTGTCCGGCTTCATAACTCTAATGTCTTGATTATATTTCAATTCTTCTAACTTGTTGTTTTCATCTACATCTAAATTCTTTTTATATCCAACTCTCTTCTCAGCCTTTCTCACTTCCTTTTCCATAACACACTCAAAATTCCTTAGTTGTGTGTGAATGGGGGGGTTAAAGGTGGATTTTTTTACCAAAACCTTTTGTTCACCTTTTATAATATTCTTATTATTCTCCTTATCTTCCTTATGATATAGAAGTTCCATATTCATTTTCCTTAGAAAAAGTTTAATATCTAAAAGTGTTTTCACTACATTACCCTTAACATATGGGATAAATTTAAACCCCTTCTCTAATAGACCAAAATGTTCCTTTTCTAATTTGATGTTGCTGAGATTGTAAATAGTAAATCCATTGAGTACATTTCTACTACCTATTGTTTCTATAGGGGGACAAGTTAAAGTACTTTGTTGGGCGGGGGTGTATTGTCTCAATACCTACCCCTTCCCCTTCTCCCCCCTCTCATATAAAAATTTCCATTATGTCTCCTTTGTAGGCCCAAATCCCTTTCTTCCCTTCCTAGAGGGGGAAATTCCATTTCGTATTCATCTTCAGTCCAACCGTCAAAAACCTGTTTCTGTCCAGGTTTATTATCCATTTTCTTATAATTATTATAATTATAATTATTATTACTAGTAGTAAATGTTGGTTTCGGGTAACTAACATGGTTTTCATAATCTTGTATGTCTCTTCTTAGTTTCTCCATCTTCCTATCCACCAAACTCTTACATTTTACATCAATACCATCTTTTAATTTAAAATATTTTTCTCTCTCTTCCCCTATTTCAAAAATTAAATCTTCTTTAATACATGCATCAATTTCATCAATCTGTTTCTGTATATTGTCTAAATTTCTATTATTTTCTTTAATAATTAATCTAATAATGTCTAAACCACAATTATTAAATACATCAATCAATTCATTGTGGAAAGTAGAACCAATTTGCACATTATTTGGATACTTCCATGTTCTCAAACCTTTCGGAACAATACTCCGATTAATACATTCTTTTAAATAAGCATTCTCTATAACAATAGTTTTGTATTTGTACATTTGTATAATGAATAATTGCTGATGAGATTATTTGAATCACAAAACATTGGTGATTACCATTATCACCAACTAAATTATCTAAAAAAATGTAAAATTAAAAAAGTAATCATAAATGTAAACTGACAGGTTAAATTTGTGATTAGTAGAAATAAAGCAAAAAGAAAAAATACATGGGGTCTCTGTCCCCACACCCCTAGTAATTAAATATAATAATTGAAGGGTTGAACAATCTCCTACAAGAGTAGAAAAAAAGTATTATTTAACAGTTGAGCTGCTGAAGTTCAACAGTTATATAATTCAGCAAACAGTACCACATACGAATATCACCAACATTATTGCACACTATGAAATACATACATAGACAAAGTCTTACATACCCATATATCAATACATGCATATATATATGTGTGTGTATATATATATATATATATATATATATATATATATATAGCTTTAGATATATTTCTGTGTGTGTGTATGTATATTATATATATATATATATATATATATATATATATATATATGTATATATATATATATATATATAGTACTCTCTATTGAAATGTTGGTACATCAAATGGTGACTGCTGACACACTGAAAAAGATGAAACTTTGTGAGAAGACAATCTAGAACATCATACTACTTTTTTTTGCAGGAGGCCACACCCACACCCCGTGGGAAAAGGAATATCTCCATAACTGTCCATCTTGGACTTACTAAATCAGTTTTGTCTGCCATTCGGTCTCCATGTTTTAGGACTCAGTCCAGTAGGTCCTGACATTTCAAATGGTTACCATATATATAAATATATAACTAGATATACACACACACACACACACACACACATATATATATATATATATATATATATATATATATATATATATATATATATATATATATATAGGTTTACTGTCACAAGGCCGACATGCACTTGCACGGCTATGAAGTATTCAAACAACAGATGTTCGAATACTTCATATTTCGGCAGGTGATGTGAGCAAACGTTACCATTTCGAATGGACTGTGCATGGGAATACATCCCTTTCCTCACTGTAGTGCGATCTCAGTGTTTAGGCTAGTTAGGTAAGTATTATTTAACAGTTGAGCTGTTGAAGTTCAACAGTTATATAATTCAGCAAACAGTACCACATACGAATATCACCAACATTATTGCACACTATGAAATACATACATAGACAAGGTCTTACATACCCATATATCAATACATGCATATATATATATATATATATATATATATATATATATATATATATATATGTGTATATAAATATATATATATATATATATATATATATATATATATAGCTTTAGATATATTTCTGTGTGTGTGTATGTATATTATATATATATATAATATTTTATATATAATATATATATATATATATATATATATATAAATTTTTTGTTTGATGTCTTACCCTATTTTAACTTGCCCCAAGAATTCATTCAGATACTACAAATATTATATAGTAATCCATACACTACGCTATACATCAATAGGACTTATTCTAACAGAATACAGATTAAAAATGGTACTCGTCAGGGTTGTGCCATGTCCCCCTTATTGTTTAACCTATATCTAGAACCCCTATTTTTATATATCAAGCAAAATTTGTATCATAATGCACCAATAATTTATAGGAATAAAATATTAATGTCAGCATTCACGATGATCTTATTATTTATTGTACAACCCCAATTTCGACAGTGAAAAGATATTAAAGCTCATAAACGAATTTTCAGTAGTTTCTAATTATAAAATTAACTTACAGAAAACGAATATCTTCCCGTTAAGAACCCCAAAACCTTTTCATTAATGGCCCCGATGGGGAAGTTAACATGTAAAGAAAATATTAAATATTTGGGTATCAACTTCTCTACGGATAATAAGGACTTTTATAACAATAATGTTAAACAAGTATGGGAACACATAATAGCTGATTGTGACAGATGGAAGAATTTAAAACTACCGTATTAACAAAAGTATCAATAGTGAAATGAATATACTACCACAATGTTATACATATTTAGGTCTGCCCAATTATCAATTTCAAAACAGTTTTAAACAAATGCATAAAGTTCTAGCTAAATTTATCTGGTACCCAAAAAGAAGTAGAATATCTTATGAAAATTAATGACCCCTAAAACAAGAGGGGACTTGAGCTACCAAACTTTGAAGCATATTATTTGATTGTAAACGCTAATAAAATTTTAAGAATTGCTAATTATGATGTAACGAATACAAAATGGATACCAACTTGGGTGGTCTTGAATCATAAGCATATTTTGGATAGGAAAATAAATCCTAAAGCATTGCCCTTTATGGACAAAATTAGTCTGATAAAATATGGGGTCATGGACCACATAATAACCTGTGTCTCATCTTTGCAAACTTTATTTCAGTCCGTAGATTTATTGCAATATATGATGGTTTTAAACTAAATAATCAGCTGATCGATCTCAGCAAATTTCCATTAATACTTAATCTGACTCTATTTGATGTTTTTAATAAACTTGACTTATCGGCTTTACAAATTAGACAGGAAATGAATCTACCTAGAAGTTACATTGTTATAATGAGACAAGTTAAAGAACTTGCCTTGAGCTACTTTAGGAACTTTAAACCTGCAGCCGGATTTGTGGATAAGTGCTCTGAACTGTGGCAAGCTATCCAACAAGACACTAAATTTATAGCAACTGCATATAAATTAATTAAGGATTTGAAATTTCAGGACAAAATTTTGCTTTCAGAGTATTGGGTAAACAAAGTAACAGTAACAGACAATCAGATATTAAAAGCAATTGATATAACTAGGAAATCAGTTTCTTTTCAAAAACTGATGTACACGCAATTGATGATTTGGAACAATGCATATTACACACATCTTAGATTACATAAATTTAACCCTAGGAATTCTCCAATTTGTCCATACTATGCAGATCAAACAGCGGATCTTCTTCATATGTTCTGGAGTTGTAAATGTGTATATAAACTTTGGAACTCTCTTAAAGTACAACTGCAAAAGATGGGTTATCAAAGTTCTACACTGTCATGGGAATTTATGATTCTACACATTCCTCCAAGAGAGCTTTCCAGATCGCAAACTATTATTTGTATGAATATTTTTTTGCTGATGAAACTCTATATAGCCACAAATTGGCTAGAACCACATAAGACATCATGGAATAATTTTAAGCTTGTGGCTATAAAGCATATACTAGCACATAAATTACTTCTGAAACAAACTAACAAAAATATTAATAACCCGAAAATATGGGAAAAGGTCTTCAATATTATATTAGCATGATACTGATTTTAGGAATATATTAAATATATGAAGCATTTCATGTAGATATTGTATAAATGGTTTGTAGTAGTTATAGTGTATTATGTGTGTGATGTTTATTGTATTTTTGTAATGTTTTTGGAAAATATATTTCAATAAAAATTTATTATGGAAAAAAAAAAATCTGAAACCCTGTGTCCTTTGTCCTTTACTGTAATGGTGAATTGATATAAAGTGTTTATTGTCTAGTGACATTTATGGAGTGAGTAGTTGCAACCCATGATGTATTGCAAATTATCCTCAGAGATGCGTTATTATATAATAGAAATAATTATGTCAGATAATATTCATTTTGATATCATACTTTGTGTGATGATGTGAGGTATTGCCATATGTGCCAGGGAGAACAGGGCAGTGCATGTGTAACATATGCTAGCTTAATTAGCTGGAGTTTTGTAAATAATTTTGTGTCATTTGACTTGTATAGATGTTTATGTTAAAATGTATCATCGGTGTTGTTATGAGTGATTAGATGTTTATGTTTAAACAAAGAATTCTGGAAGAGAAGAGTGGAGGTTTTTGAAATTGTTCTATAATTTTCAAATATAATACTGCAACATTTATTAGAAAAGCTTTTAGTGTATACTGTACTAGAGTCAGCTGATCAAATGTGATGTCATTCTATAACCATCACTGTGAGGATGGATCTCTCATATCAGCTTGGTTTGCTTTGTTTTCTTTGGAACCTGATATAAAAATATATGTCAGTTATCAAAATCAGTTGAAATCAGTTGAGTTCAGATCAGTGTAAGGTGGAAGCTCATAACTTTGCCTAGTGGAAGTAAGCATCTCGTTTTGTCCTTGCTGTATTAAATAAGTTAGCTAGGGAACAGTTATTCTTTAGACAGTCAGGAAACAGAGTGAGATTAGCTAAGTATTGTTTTTCTGCATCTGCTTGAATCTGTCAATTTGACTCTGATGTTTATTGTACTGTCATGTTTTCTATTTTATTTTTTATTAAATATTTTATATCTTTCATTGTGGCTGGTATTTTAGAGATTACTTTTAACATCTTGAGAGTACTTGTGCTTATTTTAGGGACTGAACACTAAAAACCTATGGTAAAGAAGCAGAGACACCAATAATGCAGGCAAAGCAAATAAAATCTAAGATATAGGTTCATAGGCATGTACTAGGCTAATGGCCCTGGAGCCTTTACAAGCCTAGCCCATAGGATTACCCTAGCATCATGCCACCCGACCTAGTTCCCAGTGCCTCTGTCAAGTAGAGCCACAGGAATGATCCCCGGGGTGCATTTTCTATTTCCCATCCACTCATCAAGATTCCTTTTGAAGAGGGCCAGTGAGGTGCTCTGCTTGACATGTATGGGAAGACTATTCCATAGCATGGGCAGTCTCTGGGTTATAAATCTGTCCATCCAGCATGTTCTGTTGATTGTGGTGATGAGGTTGAGGTCTCTGGAGCATGTGGTGCAGAGGGAATGGGATTTCTTTAGATGTAGCATTTCTAACAGAGCTGGGTCAGACATGGCTTTGTAAGTCAAGCAGAGCTCACCTCTAAGTAGGCAATATGAGACGGACAATAGTTTGAGGTTTTTGAAACTGACCATATAGGACAAGTGTTTAAGGCCTAGGATCCTCTTTGTGAGGTACTTTTGTGGCCTCTCCAGTTTTTGCAGGTTTCTAGTGAGGTACATGCCAAATGGGGCATTGTACTCAATGATTGACCTAATGAGGGAAGAGTAGAGGGAGACAATGACCTCTTTCTTCCTGGATGCAAAACCCTTAGTAATGAGATGTGCCACAAAGGACTTTCTGACCACAGTGGTAATGTGGTGGTCAAAAGAGAGGTTGCTGTCAACCTGTTTTCCCAAATCTCTTATAACACCTTCTATGTTCAGTGGACTACCATTGATGTGGTAGTTCATGGGAACAGGGTTTTTCCCAAAGGGGATGATGAGACAATTTTTGGCATTGAGCTTAAGGCCATGGTTCTGACACCAGTCGTTGGTCTCAGTGAGGCCTTTATGTAGGATGTCAACATCACTTAGGGAGTTAATAATAGCTCCCAATTTGCAATTGTCTGCAAACATTGTCAGTCAGGGTCCCTTTGTGTTGGCCTGGACTTCAGAGGAGTACATACCAAACAGGAGAGGACCCAGGACCAAACCCTGTGGGACTCCACTCGTGACTAGTCAGCAATCTGATGTGAAGTCAGCTACTTTCACACTGTGGGTTCTATCTGTGAGCCAGTTTGCAACCCACCTAGTGATATAGGGGTTGATGCCTAGCTTAGTGAGATTTTCTATGATTCCTGAGTGGAGAATGGTATCAAAGGCCTTGGCCAGATCAAGGTAGACTGTATGAACCACCTTGCCTTCATCCACAGCTCTGGTGACTGACTCAAAGAAGTCAACCAAGTTGAGCAGGCATGATCTACCCTTCACAAAACTAAACTGCGTAGGATCCAGAGTTTGAAGATTCCCTATATCCTTGTTTATTAGGTCCATGATGATGATGATGCATTCCATGAAATGAGACTGTGATTGGACAGGGCACACAGGTGAGGTCCCAGTTCACTCTGTAGTTCATGTAGAACACAGCCAGGGATATTGTTAGGTCCCATAGAAGCTGTATTCTTGGCCTTGGACAGTGCTGTTTTAACTTGTGCAGCAGTAATACTGGGTGCCTGGCAATCTACTGATATTGTGATTGGTCCTTTGGGTGGGGGAGAGAGAGGTAAAGTTGGCACTGAATCTGTTGGCCACTATATTGGCAATATCTGTTGGCTCAGTATAGGTGGTACCATTGTGCAGTAGCTCAGAGCAAATATGGGTATTGCCATAAAGATTCTTTACATAACTATAGAAGGCCTTGTGGTTGTCTTTACTACCTGCTTCAATTCATAGGTAGGTACTAGGCTATTAGCCCTAGGGCCAATATAAGCATAGCCAAAAAGGTACCCTGGCTTTCGCCACCCAAGAAAATTATTTTCCTGTCACCCTGTCGAGCAGAGCCACAGAAGTTATCCCTGGGGTGAATTTCCTATTTCCCCTCCAGTCATCAAGATTTTTCTCGAAAAGTGCTAATGAGGAACTCTGTTTGACACAGATAGGTAGTCTGTTCCAGAGTATGGGAAGTCTCTGGGACAGGAATCTATCCCTCCAGCATGTTCTGTTTTTTTGTGGTGACAAGGTTTAATTCCATAGAGCATGTAGCTCGGAGGGATTGGGATTTCTTTAAGTGGAGCATGTCCAACAGCTCTGGGTTTGACATACCTTTGTATGTTAGGCAGAGATTGCCCCTGAGTAGGCGATATGCAATGGAGTAAAGTTGGAGTTTTTTGATACAGTCTGCGTAGGGCATCTGTTTGAGGCCAGTAATCCTCTTTGTGAGGTATTGCTGTGGCCTTTCCAGTTGTTGTAGATGTCTTGTGAGGTACATACCAAAAGGGGCGGTGTACTCAATAATGGGTCTAATGAGTGATGAATAGAGGGGAACAATGACCTCTTTTTTTCTGGTTGAGAAACCTTTTGTGATGAGGTGAGCCATGTAGAAGGATTTCCTGACCACTGTGGCAATGTGATTATCAAAGGAGAGACTGTCCAACTGTGTCCCAAGGTCTCATCATACTTTCGGCATTAAGTAGACTACCTCTTATGTGGTAGTTCATGGGTACAGAGTTTTTACTAAAGGGGATGATAATACACTTTTTGTTATTGAACTTCAGGCCATGGCTTTGACACTAGGCATCTGTCTCATTGAGGCTCTTTTGTAGTATGTCCACATCGTTAGGAGTTTCGATTATGGCTCTTAGTTGGAAGTCTTCTGTAAACTTTGTTAGCCAAAGACCTTCTGTGTTAGCCTGTACTTCAGAGAAGTAGATACCAAACAGGAGAGGACCCAGGACTGAACCCTGTGGTACTCCACTTTCACTGGTCTGAAGTTGGATTTGGAGTCTGCTACTTTCACAGTGTGGGTTCTGTCCGTGAGCCAGTTGGCAACCCATCTTGTGACATAGGGATTTATACTTTATTCAGTGAGCTTATCTATAATTCCAGAGTAGGGGATGGTGTAGAAAGCCTTGGCAAGATCTAGATAAGCTGTGTGAACTACCTTACCCTCATCTATGGCTTTGGTGACTGCTTCAAAGAAGTCAATCAGGTTTAGGAGACATGATCTGCATTTTACAAAACTGAACTGGGTAGGGTCCAGAGTTTGGAGATTATCAATGTCTTTGTTTGAGTTCCATGACGATATGTTCCATGGCCTTGCAGACCAGGCTCATCTGGCTAATGGGGCGGTAGTTCTCGAGGTCTGTCCTGGCTCCCCCTTTGTGGAGTGGGATAACCGTTGTGGTGCACCATTCAGTGGTCACAAAGCCTGAGGTAAGGCTATGATTGAACATGGTACTTAGGTAGGGTGCCAGTTCATTCTGTAGTTCATGTAGAACACAGCCTGGGATATTGTCAGGTCCCATGGATGCTTCCAATTCTGTTTTCATAGCTAGCTTTAGAGGATTTGATGAGGGATCTCAACTTTTTGTTGAGGCTGATAAGGGGGGTTTTCCAGTCTGCGGACTTCACCTTATTCCACATGAGTTTCCTCCTTCTGTTGTAGAATTTGTTTATGGCAGGGGACCACCAGATTGGCTTCCTTTTTTTGGAGGAGAGCTTCTTGGTTCTATTGGCTATTGCGAGATCCATCCATTTGTGTACATGTTCGTACAGTGCATTGGTGAATGAATCAGTGGTCATGCAACTATTCTCCATTTGCATGGGTGCCGTGAAGTTAGCCACCTCTGTTTTTAGGAGCTAATGGATATAGAAGGTTTAGCACTTGCTTTCCTACACTGGAACTTCCTCAGAACAAATATCACATCAATCAATCATCTTAAATACAATTGTTAAACAAGCAATTAACACATCATACATCAATTACCTACTAGTAACTTACTGATGGTAGCATAGTTACCTTCTTGTCTGGACAGAAAGGGGCACAGCTAGTAAATCTTTGCCAGCCTTTCCCAGGAGTGTGTGTATGTGAAAATCAAACACCCAAGTGTGTTTGTGTCAGTTACTTGGGACCAAAGTGAGTCTTCTTTGGGATCTGGAGAGACAAAGAGTCCAGTCCTGGGTCTGAAACATATTCCTGATGTACACTTGGCAGAAACTGTGTTTGAAGCAAAGAGCTGCATTTGAAAATACTGTGTAGATCCATTCCTCTTTTTAGTGACAGCCTCTCACTGGTGTCAGTGTTGAAGATTGAGGCTCCTTGATTACTGACCCTAAGGTAAAGAGAGGCTATCACAGTTTGTATTACAGATAATGCATAAAATTGTTTATCTTAGTTTATCCTTCCTAAATTTGAATGCAACTGCACATTTAAGGGTCATACTGTGTATTTTATGGTAATATGGTGCATCGTATTTATTTATTTATTTTGTTTTAAAAACATTTTAGCAGTGTAAGCAGTGTAGGTGGCTATGGTGGTGCAGTGGGTAGTGTTGCCACCTCACAGCAAGAGGTTCTCCAGTTTGATCCTCGGCTGGGGTGCCTTCTGTGCGGAGTCTGCACATCCTCCCTGTGGTTGCGTGGGTTTTCTCCGGCTGCTCCGGTTTCCTCCCACATCCCAAAGACATGCTGTAGGTGGATTGGACACACTCAGTTGGCCCTAGGTGTGAGTGTGTGTGTGTGTGTGTGTGTGTGTGTGTGCCTTCTGTGGAATGTTGGGTGCCGGGCTGGAAACTCGACACTATAAAACTCCACTGCCAACCATGAGTGGATGGTGATCTGCTGTGGCAACCCCTAACCAGGAAAAGCCGAAAGAAAAAACATTTTATCAGTGTAACTGTGTGTTATGCAGTGAACATGTAGTGAGATAAACTGTACATGGCTTACTATGTGAAAAACTTGTCTGTGAAATAGTTACTAATTTTCAGCCCCTGTTCTTGTCTAAGTTTAAGTAGGGAAGAGGGGGCTCTAAGGGGCATCAGCTGCTCCCTTCAGAAATAAAATTAGCTACAAAATAATATGAAATTACTGGTTTTTGCATTATTAAAACAGATAAACTGCTGTGTAACTGTGGTTGGCTAACAGATTATGGTGTTACAGCTGGTTAGTAATTTCAAAGCAAAGTGTGTATGTATATATATATATATATATATATATATATATATATATATATATATATATATATATATATATATAATATATATATATATATATATATATATATATGTGTGTGTGTGTGTGTGTGTGTGTGTGTGTTTGCCAGCAACAATCTGGGTGAGTCTTTAACAATAAATTTAAAAAAAAAAAAACATCATACACAGAACATTTTTTTTTTTTTTTTTGCAACTGTCATTTAAGATATCTTAGCATTTGTCATACTAGTGTCATCAGTATTATAGTGGCGGACAGCTGTTGTGAATTTAGAAAGATTTCAAGTGTGGGTTCCTGTACAATGGTCCACAAAAGCTGCTGCTTAACAAGGACTGTTTTGCTTTTTAGAAGTGGGTATTTGGGCTAATCACTAAGAGTTTGGAGACACAAATGATGTTTTTAGTCAGTTCTGTAATTTTGCAGAAAACAGATGCTAACTGAATGATACTGTTCACTTTAAGGAATTCATAGAGTGATATTTACATCTTTCTGTTTATATCAGATTCCTTTATTAAAATCTGTGACAGCATTTTGGTATCTTTCAGATTGGTGGGATTAAGAATTGACTGGTGTCAAAATACTTTTGAAGATGTTGTCTTTCGGCTTTTCCCAGTTAGGGGTCGCCACAGCGGAACTCCTGTCCGCTAATGATTGGCAGTAGATTTTGACGAACGCCGAGGTGCCAGCACAATGTTCAACCTTCAGTGAAGGCACGCCCATTTATGCATGTCTTTTGAATGCCCACCCAACCGTGGGGAGGACATGCAGACTCCACACAGAAGGCACTCGCCGCACTCCAGCCGAGAATCCAACGTGAGAACCTCTTGCTGTGAGGCAACGACGCTACAGCTGCACCACTGTGGCTTTTGAAGATACTTTGTAATAATGTGCAGTATATTTAATGAGTGCAGGGTACGTTGCTGCTTTTGTACTTTCAGCAGCCACTGCCACTTGACACATGCTATGTCTTCCACTGCCACTTGACACATGCTATGTCTTCACTGTAAAAACAAAATATTGCAAAACTAGTTCACACTTACCCCTGCCTCTCCTGGTTTCACAGTTATTTATGCAGTTGTCAGCAGGCAACTAAATGGCAACAAAACCCTTCACCATTTCAACCAACCTATGTTGGTGTTCCCCAAGGTCAATACTTGTCCCCCTTCTATTTGATATTTTCATAATTAAACTTCATACTGCTATAGTACTTGCCACTCTAATACACTATGCCAATGATTTAACCCTTATCTGCTCTGCCCCATCCTTAACGAAAATATGAGAAATCACTCAGAATTCTTTTACTGACATTGAAATATGGTTAAAAATTATTACTTGCTGTTTAATGCCAAAAAAAAAAAAAAAAACTTACTCCAAAACAACACCTTAACCAGAAACACACATTCCATATTACCTCAAGTAAAAACACAAAAATAGAAACCATAATCCAAGCTAAAGTACTCAGAGTTATAATAGATGACAGCCTCAGATTTGATCACCACATACTTCCTTCAGTCAAGTAAACACACCAAAACCTCGGCTCCTTCCATGGAGCCAAACACTTCCTGACATATCAAGCAAGGGTTAGTTTAGCAGCAAAATACCTCTTTCCTTCTCTGTTATGTTTTTCCTGTATTCTACGTATAAAAATAAACTAGCCTACTTCTACTACAAAATATCTAAATTTGCAACCACCAACCTTATAAAACATGCCACTTCCTTGCATTATAACAATTAAATTGGCTTTAACTCCCAAAGCAGATGACATGCTCACAACTAAACATTGCCCACATCCTATTGTACTGTCCAGACAAATAACCAACATTACAAAGTACTGTATTGTACTATTCAACCACCAGAGACCTTCGCTCTAGTAATAAACTCTTAATTTGTATCTGTAAGACATTCAACACTGCTGGAGACTCTCTCTACTTTATGTGTCAGAACTCTGGAATGAAATCCCACCCAGTTAAAACAAATAGAAAACTTAAATAGTTTCAAAAGATTGCTTAAACAGCACCAAAGATGGCTCTGCTCTTCCTGCTCACCTGGCTACCTTTACTCAGATTACTTTTCTACAACTCTTACAGCCACTTTACTTTCCAGTATTTTTGTACTTTGTTGCTTCTCCTCGTACTGCGCTAATTTCCTAAACTCTCACACCCCACCACTAACTACATTTCCTCCTCTGCCCATTTATCTTCCTGCTTATTTCTATAACTTCTCCTTTTATATCTCTGTTATCATATTTTAAGCTGTATTCTACTTTTCAGTCTGCAAATTACTACTAAACTCAAAAACACGCCAGTTTTTATCTTTTTCCCTGCAGCCATCATGCTATAAATACATTAATTGCTATTGTATGTTATTCCGCTATTCAATATTTAGCTAATTTGTTAATTTCTCTCTTATTTTTTATGTTAAAATGCTATGCTCATGTTAGAAATATTTAAAATATTTAAAAATCATGTAAATATTCTTATGTATAGATGTTTTTACTCTGCAATTATAAATGTACTTCATGTGTAGCTTAAATCTGGAGCTTTACACCCTGGGCCAATGCTGAAAATAGGTTTTACCCAGTCAAACTTTTCCTAGTCAACAAAGACAACTAAACATATTTATTTATTTGTTTGACATTTGTTGACCGGGTTAGTTCAACTGGGTAGATACTATTTTTCAGAGGAGACCTGAGGTGAAAAGCTGCATAAGATATATATATGATATAAAATGATAAAGAGAAATTTAGTATAAGTATTATCACAATACAATCACATATATATAGAATACAATTGCTTTGATGCTTACATATTTACATATGCCTTATCTACATAATA
>NC_056743.1:184958294-185038294 GCF_019279795.1 Protopterus annectens
AACCAGAAACGCCTCTTCCTAAAAATCACTTGCTACATTAAATATATACATTGTATTCACACATAACTTCATTTAATACAGTTAGATACACTATTCATACCTTCGTACTTCTTAAAAAATATACTTCTCTCAATTGTATTTTACCTTGTATTATATCCTTCGATATAAACATCATTCTAATCTTCTGAATGCATTGTATATTTATTGTATTATTAAATGTGTAGTGTGTTAAAATAAAATTATTGCCGACAAAATTACAATTGTTTTAAAAAACTAAGTTATAAAAAACTATTTGTGATGTTAAACCTATTTATATAGTTAACATTAATATTATTGTGATGATAATAGCAAATATTGTGTGCTGTTATAATGTATTACGGGTGTGCATGTGCAAACTGATCATAAATCCAACGGACTGTTGAATTGACAATACATTAAATTATATAAATATTACTTCCAATCTCATATTTAGGTTATTATTAATATAATTTATGCCTTTTCTAAAATAGCTGATGCTAAAAAATATAAATTAATACATATTTGTATAAATGAATATTTATCAATAAATTAATAATATAATATATTTATATTTATAAATTCTAAAATGTAAAAATTTTTTATATCAAAATTAATTAAATACTATTATATGTGAACTAAATTTACTCTTAAAATCATATGTTATAAAAGGAGAAATATTGACTAAGAAATATAAATTTATTGTTTTCTATTTTTTTATTTATTATTTGTTAACCAATTTTTTGTATATATATTTCATTTATCTATACAGTAGGGGTTTGATAGCTATAGTGTCATTTAATCCCGGTAAGGTGGCTGCATCGGTGTATAGTTGCCACCAAATTTCCTTGTAGCTTAATACTTCCTTCATGTTGCCCCCCATAGTGTCCGATTTAATGTGATCTATAATAGCAAATTTAAATCTATGTTGGTCACCATGTCTCTCAATGTGCCTATACAAAGCATTGTTGCCATCCTTCTTTTTAATACAATAAGAATGGTCATAAATTCTTTTTTTGAAGGCCCTCTCGGTTTTCCCACCATAGTAAGCAGTGCACAAATCACATTTTGCTATATAAACCACATTCTTTGTGTTACAATTCCCCTTCACACTTCTAATTACTGTCTTATTGCTGTTCCCTAATATGATTTCTGTTTGACACATGATAAATTTGCATTGATTACAATTACCACATTTTTGGTGGATGCTACTGATTCACTTCTTTCACTCTTAAATTTAGTACCTTTCCCAGATTCTAAAATTCTTTTCAAATTATGTGACATCCTGTAAACAATGATAGGTTTCTCTCCCAATATCTTTGTTAGATCAGGATTTACCAAAAATATATTCCAATGTTTAAACAAAATCTCCTTCACTATGTTGACATATGGTGTGTAAGGTAAAATAAAAGCCTTTTTATATTTATCTATGGAGTTTGTTTCAATCTCACTGTCCACTGGTAGACTAACTCCAAATATTGGACAATATTTAGTTTCCCTCTGAGATATCACATACTTTTGAACATCTCGCAACATAAAATTGTTATTTCCCTCTCCTTAAACATTTTTGTTATATGTTCTATTTCTAAAATCATATCTTCATACCTAGATGTCATTCTGGCCGCTCTAATGAGTTGACCTTTAAATATGTTACGTAACATTTTCCTGGGATGATTACTGTCATATTGTAAGTAATCATTAGAGAAAGTATTTTTTCTGTAAATATTGGATTTAAAACCTTTTTCATCATTAGTAACAATAGTATCAAGATGTGGTAAACCTGCCCTACTAATATAAGTGAATTTCAAAAAATCACTACTATTGTTTATGAATGACATGAATTCTTTCAGGTCTTCCATACTTCCTTTCCAAAGGATATAAATGTCATCCAAAAATCTCGTATAGTGGGAGATGTAGGAGTAATAATCACTCTTAAATAATATTTCTTCCTCCCAATATAACATAACAAGGTTGGCATATATAGGGGCACTGGCTGAGCCCATTGCCACCCCCTTGCATTGTTTAAAAAATTCTCCTTCAAATGATATAAAATTGTTTTCCAATACTAAAGACATGCAATCCATAATGAGACATATTCTGTCCCATTCCAAAAAGGTGTGTTTTCTAATGCTTTCACAAAACATATTTAACCCCTGTACACTTGGTATACAGGAGTATAAATCAATTACGTCTATAGTTACATATAAAAGATTGTTTGTGTCAGTACTTGTGGGGAATGTTCTTAAAAAATCCCAAGAATCCTTTAACAGATGCGGTATATCTTTATATATGTCTTTTAACCACACATCTACAAGTTTACCTAAAGGAAATGTTTTAGCTTTTGTGCCTGACACTATAGGTCTAAATGGGGGGTTGGCTGCATCCTTGTGTATCTTAGGGATGCCTACTAATGTCGCCATTTTAGGATATGATACATTTAAATACTTGTATAAATCATTATTAATTCGATTATCTATCCAAAATTCTTCCAAATAAGAGCTGATCCTCTGATAGGCAATGTTAATTTCATTCAAAGATATCGTAGTATAATTGCCTGTTTCAGTGAGGATGGAATGTATTTTGGACATATATTCCATTTGATCATAAATAACCATCCCCCCTCCCTTGTCAGGCTTCATAATGCGTATATTGTTATTTTTCCTTAAATTACGTAGCTCACTTCTCTCTTCCTTAGATAGGTTGTCCCTATATTTAGTATTTTTCACTGTATCAGCCAGTTTGTACAGGTCTCTTGATACTTGTTTTTCAAAAAGTTCTACCACTTGGTTCATATGTGGAACAAAAGTACTTTTAGATTTTAACTTGTTATCTTCTCCCACCCCTGTAGTATGTTTGTTTTTAGTATTATTCTGAAACATAATAGATAGATTCAATTTGCGTGTAAATAATTTGGTTTCTATTAAATGGTCAACCAACCCATAATTTGGGGTAGGTATGAATTTCATACCTCTAGATAACAATTTGTAATGAACATCTTCAACTTTAAAATTGGTGAAATTATAGATTTTAAACTCACCACCCTTAAAAGTGTCTTGTGTGTTCTTTAAACTTCCTGTTTCTACATCATCTTTACTAAAAATGTTGTTTTTTACTGGTAATTCCTGTTGTATTACCTGTAATACACTGGTTGTGAATACTGACGGCGGTGGTAATTCCTCCCCTTGAAGCCTGCTCCCTTCCAATACTGAGGATTCCAATTCCTCTGAAAATTTTGCTTGTGTCCATCCTGATTGTCATACTGTTCATAGTTACCTTCTTCATAATATTCACCCCTTGTACCATTATTCACTATCTCTTGTTCGTAACCCTGGTTGTCATGTCTAAAGTCCTTATTAATTTTATTACCCCTATCTATGTTCCATCTATATACCCTATTTTCTTTGTATTGTACAATATCTCTATTTATTTTTTTACTTTTTCTGTCATGTGTCAATTTAGATTTCTTTTCCACAATGGTGAACTGCTTGCAGTACAAATTTTTCCATTCCTCAAACAATAAGTCACTTTCTATCTCTCCATTTAGTTTCTCTGCCTCATTAATAAGTTGTGATAATGCTTCGTCATTGTATTTAATTAACATCCTCATAAATTTGAATCCACATTCATCAAAAAAACCGTTAAAATCATTCATAACAGTTTCATTAATATTAATACCTAATGGTATCTTAAAAAATCGTAGTCCCATAGGGACTACCTTTAAAAATAAACATTTGCTTAAATAGGCATTTTCAATTTTTAAATTGTCCAGTTTGCACATAATATCACCCATCTTGTAAATTTTGTCTTTTAAAGCTAAATTATATACATTTTTGTTAATGGGGGCTCTTTCATTCCCCTTCTTGAAATCGTCAAAATTACAGTCACTATTTAAAAAATTGTTCAAATAGCCGTTATTGCTATTGTCATCCTTAGTCTTAATATATTTACAAGCTTTTGCTTCAGTACCTTTATTAGCCATTGAAGTACCTACTGAGTGAGCGTAGGTCTTGACAGGCTTCACACGCTTGTGTTTAGTCCCAGTTCACGACATGAATTCTTCCTCCTCCTCAAAATCATAGATGGAAAAATCGAACGTGAAACCAGTGGAATCCATTCCAATAATGTCCATAGTGTGTTTGGAACACTGCCCAGCTGGTAAGTCAATGTCGGCACTGTCCCCTGAATGGTTTTTGCGCTTAGAAGATATTGTTCCTTCCGAATTACTTCCTGGTGTGGAATCAAGCCGGCCGGTTGAGCCGTTGTTAATTTTTCCTTTTTTAGCCACTTCGCTTTCACCAAGCTGCATTTCGAGACTAGCTTGAAAGTTAGTATCACTCTTAAGCATACTGTCTTTTTGTTTGCTGCCGTAAGTAGGACCTGCGTTAACAGTGTCTTTAAAGGGTTTAGTTGTTTGCTCCTTAATGCCCTTACTAAGGTCTTTACTTTTGTGGCAAGCATGGTTCGTGTCACGAATACAACTGTGACTAAAATTCTTAAATTCATCCTCCACTTTAAGCATAAAGGAGGTTAGCGTGTTTGCCAAAAGCTTCAATTCACCTCTAATTTGTGCCAACTCCCCATCTCTGGTACCTCCATTGGATAAGCAAGGTGTCTCGTCCTGCACAGTGGTCGATAACACTGTTTCCCCCTCCATAACAACTGCTGAACCAAATAAAGTTGCGAGGAAAAAACTACTTGTAAAACAAAAGTACTGTGCTATCTTCTCTCGAAACAATAGAGGGAACACAGTATAGTGCGACCACAGGAACGTTTATTGAAGCATAACACATAAGTTTACTATTACAATTGGCCGTATGAGTTAAGCACTTTCACCTACAATCCTTAGGCTTCTTCAGAACTCATACAAATAGTCAATGCGCCATTTTAAATAACCTTTTTGGCGCGAATTTATTCAAAAGAAACTTTTTACATTTAAAGTGGTAGAGTGCTAAAATGTGAATGATATACCAACCAATACTAAACTCAACAACCAGCTAAGCCTCTTCCTAATAATCACTTGCTACATTAAATATATACATTGTATTCACACATAACTTCATATAATACAGTTAGATACACTATTCATACCTTCGTACTTCTTAAAAAATATACTTCTCTCAATTGTATTTTACCTTGTATTATATCCTTCGATATAAACATCATTCTAATCTTCTGAATGCATTGTATATTTATTGTATTATTAAATGTGTAGTGTGTTAAAATAAAATTATTGCCGACAAAATTAAAATTGTTTTAAAAAACTAAGTTATAAAAAACTATTTGTGATGTTAAACCTATTTATATAGTTAACATTAATATTATTGTGATGATAATAGCAAATATTGTGTGCTGTTATAATGTATTACGGGTGTGCATGTGCAAACTGAACATAAATCCAATGGACTGTTGAATTGACAATACATTAAATTATATAAATATTACTTCTAATCTCATATTTAGGTTATTATTAATATAATTTATGCCTTTTCTAAAATAGCTGATGCTAAAAAATATAAATTATTAATACATATTTGCATAAATTAATATTTATCAATAAATTAATAATATAATATATTTATATTTATAAATTCTAAAATGTAAAAATTTTTTATATCAAAATTAATTAAATACTATTATATGTGAACTAAATTTACTCTTAAAATCATATGTTATAAAAGGAGAAATAGTGACTAAGAAATATAAATTTTTTGTTTTCTATTTTTTATTTATTATTTAACCAATTTTTTGTATATATATTTCATTTATCTATACAGTAGGGGTTTGATAGCTATAGTGTCATTTAATCCCGGTAAGGTGGCTGCATCGGTGTATAGCTGCCACCAAATTTCCTTGTAGCTTAATACTTCCTTCATGTTGCCCCCCATAGTGTCCGATTTAATGTGATCTATAATAGCAAATTTAAATCTATGTTGGTCACCATGTCTCTCAATGTGCCTATACAAAGCATTGTTGCCATCCTTCTTTTTAATACAATAAGAATGGTCATAGATTCTTTTTTTGAAGGCCCTCTCTGTTTTCCCAACATAGTAAGCAGTGCACAAATCACATTTTGCTATATAAACCACATTTTTTGTGTTACAATTCCCCTTCACACTTCTAATTACTGTCTTGTTACTGTTCCCTAATATGATTTCTGTTTGACACATGATAAATCTGCATTGATTACAATTACCACATTTTTGGTGGATGCTACTGATTCACTTCTTTCACTCTTAAATTTAGTACCTTTCCCAGATTCTAAAATTCTTTTCAAATTATGTGACATCCTGTAAACAATGATAGGTTTCTCTCCCAATATCTTTGTTAGATCAGGATTTACCAAAAATATATTCCAATGTTTAAACAAAATCTCCTTCACTATGTTGACATATGGTGTGTAAGGCAAAATAAAAGCCTTTTTATATTTATCTATGGAGTTTGTTTCAATCTCACTGTCCACTGGTAGACTAACTCCAAATATTGGACAATATTTAGTTTCCCTCTGAGATATCACATACTTTTTGAACATTTGTCAGGCACAAAAGCTTAAACATTTCCTTTAGGTAAACTTGTAGATGTGTGGTTAAAAGACATATATAAAGATATACCGCATCTGTTAAAGGATTCTTGGGATTTTTTAAGAACATTCCCCACAAGTACTGACACAAACAATCTTTTATATGTAACTATAGACGTAATTGATTTATACTCCTGTATACCAAGTGTACAGGGGTTAAATATGTTTTGTGAAAGCATTAGAAAACACACCTTTTTGGAATGGGACAGAATATGTCTCATTATGGATTGCATGTCTTTAGTATTGGAAAACAATTTTATATCATTTGAAGGAGAATTTTTTAAACAATGCAAGGGGGTGGCAATGGGCTCAGCCAGTGCCCCTATATATGCCAACCTTGTTATGTTATATTGGGAGGAAGAAATATTATTTAAGAGTGATTATTACTCCTACATCTCCCACTATACGAGATTTTTGGATGACATTTATATCCTTTGGAAAGGAAGTATGGAAGACCTGAAAGAATTCATGTCATTCATAAACAATAGTAGTGATTTTTTGAAATTCACTTATGATATTAGTAGGGCAGGTTTATCATATCTTGATACTATTGTTACTAATGATGAAAAAGGTTTTAAATCCAATATTTACAGAAAAAATACTTTCTCTAATGATTACTTACAATATGACAGTAATCATCCCAGGAAAATGTTACGTAACATATTTAAAGGTCAACTCATTAGAGCGGCCAGAATGACATCTAGGTATGAAGATATGATTTTAGAAATAGAACATATAACAAAAATGTTTAAGGAGAGGAAATATAACAATTTTATGTTGCGAGATGTTCAAAAGTATGTGATATCTCAGAGGGAAACTAAATATTGTCCAATATTTGGAGTTAGTCTACCAGTGGACAGTGAGATTGAAACAAACTCCATAGATAAATATAAAAAGGCTTTTATTTTGCCTTACACACCATATGTCAACATAGTGAAGGAGATTTTGTTTAAACATTGGAATATATTTTTGGTAAATCCTGATCTAACAAAGATATTGGGAGAGAAACCTATCATTGTTTACAGGATGTCACATAATTTGAAAAGAATTTTAGAATCTGGGAAAGGTACTAAATTTAAGAGTGAAAGAAGTGAATCAGTAGCATCCACCAAAAAATGTGGTAATTGTAATCAATGCAGATTTATCATGTGTCAAACAGAAATCATATTAGGGAACAGCAATAAGACAGTAATTAGAAGTGTGAAGGGGAATTGTAACACAAAGAATGTGGTTTATATAGCAAAATGTGATTTGTGCACTGCTTACTATGTTGGGAAAACCGAGAGGGCCTTCAAAAAAAGAATTTATGACCATTCTTATTGTATTAAAAAGAAGGATGGCAACAATGCTTTGTATAGGCACATTGAGAGACATGGTGACCAACATAGATTTAAATTTGCTATTATAGATCACATTAAATCGGACACTATGGGGGGCAACATGAAGGAAGTATTAAGCTACAAGGAAATTTGGTGGCAACTATACACCGATGCAGCCACCTTACCGGGATTAAATGACACTATAGCTATCAAACCCCTACTGTATAGATAAATGAAATATATATACAAAAAATTGGTTAACAAATAATAAATAAAAAATAGAAAACAAAAAATTTATATTTCTTAGTCACTATTTCTCCTTTTATAACATATGATTTTAAGAGTAAATTTAGTTCACATATAATAGTATTTAATTAATTTTGATATAAAAAATTTTTACATTTTAGAATTTATAAATATAAATATATTATATTATTAATTTATTGATAAATATTAATTTATACAAATATGTATTAATAATTTATATTTTTTAGCATCAGCTATTTTAGAAAAGGCATAAATTATATTAATAATAACCTAAATATGAGATTGGAAGTAATATTTATATAATTTAATGTATTGTCAATTCATCAGTCTGTTGGATTTATGATCAGTTTGCACATGCACATCCGTAATACATTATAACAGCACACAATATTTACTATTATCATCACAATAATATTAATGTTAACTATATAAATAGGTTTAACATCACAAATAGTTTTTTATAACTTAGTTTTTTAAAACAATTTTAATTTTGTCGGCAATAATTTTATTTTAACACACTACACATTTAATAATACAATAAATATACAATGCATTCAGAAGATTAGAATGATGTTTATATCGAAGGATATAATACAAGGTAAAATACAATTGAGAGAAGTATATTTTTTAAGAAGTACGAAGGTATGAATAGTGTATCTAACTGTATTATATGAAGTTATGTGTGAATACAATGTATATATTTAATGTAGCAAGTGATTATTAGGAAGAGGCTTAGCTGGTTGTTGAGTTTAGTATTGGTTGGTATATCATTCACATTTTAGCACTCTAGCACTTTAAATGTAAAAAGTTTCTTTTGAATAAATTCGCGCCAAAAAGGTTATTTAAAATGGCGCATTGACTGTTTGTATGAGTTCTGAAGAAGCCTAAGGATTGTAGGTGAAAGCGCTTAACTCATACGGCCAATTGTAATAGTAAACTTATGTGTTATGCTTCAATAAACGTTCCTGTGGTCGCACTATACTGTGTTCCCTCTATTCTTATATGGAATTACCTTCTCTTCAAGAAAAATTTTGATGATTGAATGGGAAATAGGAAATTCACCCTGGGGATCACTTCTGTGGCTCTGCTCGACAGGGACACAGGAAAATAATTTTCTTGAGTGGTGAAAGCCAGGGTACCTTTTTGGCTAGGCTTATATAGGCCCTAGGGCGAATAGCCTAGTACCTACCTATGAACCTGTATCTATATCAAACAAAACTCCTCATTAGCACTCTTTAACCACTCCTCAAAGATGCTTGAAGCTATTAATCTCTTCTACTATTTTCCCTTCTGTCACATTTTTCAGCTTCCTCTAATTTCCCTATTTGCTGCCATGACATCTGTCTTGTCTGTACTCAGTTTCAGAAAAAGTACAATCAGGTTTGCATTCCATTCTTCTAACATTTGCTGAATTCCTTGCTCAGTCTGCTTGTAGTGCTGCATTATCTGTAATACAGTACCTTTGTTCATCTTTCCTCTCTGACCGGTTTCCTAATGTAGTCCATAACCCTGATCCACATGCACTCCCACTGGGAACCCTGTCTGAGTCTGTACCTTGTTTGTAAGTGTGTCATTGGGTCCTTTCACATAGCCTGCACTAATTATTTTATTCTTTTTGTTACTTTGAGCCATTACAGGACTGCCAAAAGCAGCTTTCTTGGGACCTCATCATATGATATCCCCAAGTCTACGAAGGTCCAGTTGAATTCTTTCTTTATCTTTAAATTCTTCTCCACTCCCTGTCTCACTGCCAGTATTAGGTCAGTTATACTGAATCCTGATCTGAACCTGGACTGATTCTCTTTCATTTTAATCTCTACTATTCAGCATATTCATTTATCAGACTCCCTCTTCAGCACTCTCATGCAGTGTGACCAGTATCTGATAACTCTCTACTTCCCACACTTGTAAATGTTCTCTTTGTTTTTGCACACTGGCACTAGAATGCTTCTGCTCCAGTCTTCTGGGATTCACCTTTCTCTCCATAGTGTCATGAGTACTTTCAAGAGATATTTCTTCCCTAAATCACTCACCATCTTAATAATATCTGGTATTATTTCATCTGAGCCTGCTTTTTTTCCTGACTTCATGTTTCTTAATGCTGTTCTTACCTCTTATAAGGGTGGGTTTGCTCCTCTTCCTTTTCATTGTATCCTGAGCATGTGTCAGTGCAGCTTTTGTAGGGATTTCCACATTCAGAAGCTCCTGGAAGTGCTCTTTCTAGATGCCTTTGATATTCTACGAGTGGTGCACAGATTATTGGCATCCATTATGAATGGTGTCTGACTATCTTCATTCCCTCCAGTACAGATCTTCTGAGTGTGTACCTTTAACTCCCAGTGGGGGTTCATAGGTTCATACTAGGCTATCTGCCCTAGGGCATTTACAAGCCTAGCCAGAGTGTGTGTGGCTTCTGCCACCCCTTGGAATGATAATACTGTGCCCATTTAGGGTTTAGTTTACTGTGCCTCTGTCTAGTAGTGACACAGAGAATGACCCCTGGGGTAAACCTACGATCTCCCATCCACTTGTCAAGATTTCTCATGAAGAGTCAGTGAGGGGCTCTGCCTAACATGGACTGGGATTCTGTTCCAGAGTGTAGGGAGCCTCTGGGTTAAATCTGTCCCTCCAGCATGTCCTATTTATTTCTGTGTTGAGGTTCAAATCTCTCGCTCTCATGGCTCTGGTGGATTTGGATTTTTTCAAGTGGAGCATGTCCATTAATTCCGGATTGGACATGACCTTGTACGTCAGGCATAGATCTCGTCTGAGTAGGCGGTATGCGACTGAATAGAGCTGGAGTTTCTTCAGTCTGGCAGCATATGACATATGTTTGAGACCCTTGATCCTCTTGGTGAGGTACTTTTGGGGTCTTTCTAACTGCTGCAGGTGCCGGGTAAGGTACATACCAAATGGGGCATTGTACTCAATCATGGGCCTGATAAAGGAAGAGTATAGGGGCACAATGACCTCTCTTGATCTAGATGTGAATCCTTTCATGATAAGGTGGGCAATATAGAAGGTCTTCCTAACCACTTTGGCAATGTGGGTGTCAAATGAGAGGTTACTGTCAATTTGGGTCCCTAGGTCCCTGATTACTTCTTCCGTAATTAATGGATTACCACCTATGTGGTAATTTGTGGGTACTTTGTTTTTCCCAAAGGGTATGACTATACATTTTTTGGCGTTCAGTTTAAGGCCATGGCTCTGGCACCAGTTTTCCCTTTCTGTGAGGCCTTTCTGAAGGATGCTAGTGTCCGCTGGAGTATCAATTATGGCGCCCAGTTTGCAGTCATCTGCGAAATTTGTCAGCCATAATCCTTCTATGTTTGCTTGTACCTCTGAAAAGTAAATGCTGAACAAGAGGGGTCCCAGGACCGAGCCCTGTGGGACACCACTTGTGACTGGCTTAGAGTTTGAGTGTGACTTGAACCTTTGAAAAATTAAGTTATCTTACAGTTCTAACAAATACTCATTGACAGAGGCCAAATATCAATACAATTGTGTTTACCAACATGTATGCTTGAAGATAAAATATTCTGATATCTTGTACATAGCATGGTTTGGAATTATTAATGCAAATATGAACAAGTTCTGTCTGACGTCTGGAGGAGCAGTAGGAGGTAACTGCAGAAACACCTGGAGGTGTCACTCGGTAGTAATAATGTGTTGTATTTTTCCTCTTTATCTTTTCTCTTTCTTGCTGCCTCTCAAGTGTGGGGTAGAGGCTCTTTCTCTGCAGCCTGCCCATGCTATTAATCATGCAGGTGACCGACATCTGCTGGGTTCTCATCTAGGTTGTTTAGGCAGCCCCATTGTATTCCACCTCATCGCCTAACATGGTGTTCACCTTCCTTGTGTGTCATTCCCTGTACCTTTTTTATAGTCCAGTCTTCTGCATAATTTGTCCACTTTCTGTTCATTAGCATTTCTCCTCTATTATCCCAGTTTGTCTCGGTACCACTCCTCTCTGTCTATATCTTATGTTTCTTTGCTGCTGCTACCTTCCATATTTCCTCCTTTCTTTCCACAAATGGTCCTTGCTACCATCCAACTCTCCACTTTCCTCTCTGTCTCTATCTCCTGGTTTTTTTGTTGCTGCAACCTTCCATATTTCCTCCTTTCTTTCCACACACAGTCCTTACTCTACCATCCAACTCTCCACTTTCTTAAAAATTAAAAATGACCATCTGTCCTGGAAAAAGTATGTTCTTCAACCCCATCTTTCCTTCATGTTTCCCTTGTGTGTGTGTTCAACTTCTTGCTCGTGCCTCATTTCTGTTTTTCATATCTTTTTCTTTCCCCCTCATTTATGTGAAGAGCTGAATTGGCACTTAGCCTTGTTGGCCCTCTGTGGCCTGCTTGCAGTGCTCATGTTTCAGCTACGAGGCACTTTGCTACATATGTGAACATGGGTTCCTATTAGATCGTCGAAGATGCATAATTTTGAATGCATCTTCGCTGAACTTAAAATAACGAAAACTGAATACAGCGAAGGGACATATGAGCAATTTCTTTCCCTGGGAAAGAAATCGCTTGCCCGCCTCCGGTAGTTTGCTGTTTTGTAAATTGTAGTGCAATCTCGGAGTTGGTATATTTAGTTGGGGGCATGGGGGGCACAGCCCCCCATGTTTTGTGTGTAGTGATATATATATATATATATATATTTTTTTTTTTTTCCCCGCTGTTTTCAGTTTTCATTTTTATGGCTTCAATGAAGACGCATTTGAAGTAATGCGTCTTCGACGTTGTGATATAGAACCTGTGAACATGCCAAGTATCTGCCACATGACCTTGTTGTGCATCGCATGTCAAACGTGTGTGGCCACTTCAGCAGCATGATTAGTGCCATTAGAATGGCTGTGATCTTTTATACTGCTCTTTCCTTAGCATGCCACCACTGTAATAAGTAATCATCATCTTTTTATGGTTCTTTCTGAATATTCAACCCTTTTTTTTTTTTGCCTTTTTTTTTCAATGTATGTGGCGACCCCTAACCGGGAAAAGCCGAAAGAAGAACAACATATTTCTTTTAGTTTGATATGTACAATAAATTTCTAAGTGTTTTAGTTAGCTACAAAATACTGTTAACAGAGGAACAAAAAGCAAATGTTTTAATGACATTTTGAGTCAAAAGGTGGAAACTACAGTACCTGCTACTGTAGTGTGAGTCCTGTTAGCTAATAACATCAATGGTTTTGTGCATAATTTTTGCTTGATCAGGAATAATTATGTTCGTAAATAAAATGTTTTTAAATAATGTGACATCTGATAATGTTTACGAATAGCTGCAAATGTCACTTTTTGAGGTCTTTCTACAAATTATTTTTTTTGTGTGTGTGAACAAATCTGCTGTACAACAAGCAATTATTATTTGCCTTCTTGTAGCAAAGCAGCAAGTAATGAGCAGTCAGTGGTTGCTGAACAAAATCTGCACTGTATTTATCAGAAAAGTTCCTCTTCATACAGACAAGATAATGGGCACATTGCTGCATCTCAGTTTCAGGAGAAAGCTGAACGTAATATTCAAATATTCAAGCAGCAACACTAATTTGTCAGCGTTTATCAGCTTGTCAGGGGCTATCCTGGCATCATGCTGTTTAGTTCATTAACTGGGCAACTGGGATGTAGATGGCAATGTGTGAGAGAGAAACATATCATGCCAGCTGTATTTACCACATTGCACCGAGATTACTTGCAAATGAGTGATGGAGTCTAAATCTGATTTCTCATCCTAGGCATATGGCGATGGTGATTTTTCTCCTCTGCCCTAGTTTTTTTAGATTTATGTCACTGCCATCTATACTGATTTCCATCCCTGAGAGAAAATGCATGTAATATTTGTAGCCTGAACTGCAGATAATAACACTGACAACATGCTGTCTGTTCATTTTGCCTAAACCACTGATATCTGAGGTTTAATGTTCTACAAAATTTATAATTTCTTTGCAATAAGAAAATGGAATGATTATTTTCTAAGATATCATCACATACACTAGGTATGCCTACATAGCATAATTGTTTTCAAAATATGGAAAATTGCTTTTACAATGGAATTTAATTTAGTAGAATCAGCTATTTTCAGTAAAAAATACTCCCTGTATGATTATACATCTGTATTTATATCAGATGTCAGAGAATGTTATCATTAACCTAATCTGCATGCAGTAAGCAATATTAAAACTGTGATATGTAGTTTAATAATAATGATTGTTATGCTTACTGGGTATCGTTAGTTGAAATGCTCAGTAAACCAATAATCAGTGTCTTATCTGACGACTAAAGAGATATCTGGCCGCCTTCAATATGGTTCACGAGCAGTCTGTTTAAACAAACGTACAATAATTATATGAGATTGCATTGACTAACCCTATCTGTTTATGCATCTGAGTGAAATGCATAAAGACTTCTGAAAGAGCACCCAGTAAATTATGTTGTTATATTTTTAAATGAATTACATTTTGTACCAATTAAAATAAAAAAGTAGCCCAAAAACAGATAAATAGGAATAATGGCAGAAGGAAATGACCGCAAAAGGCAATGTAGTCCACAGACTGTGGACTACATTGCCTTTTGCGGTCATTTCCTTCTGCTATACATTTTGTACCAGTTGCCTAAATTTGAAACAAGACTATGCTATTTTATTACCATCCAAAGAAATGATCAGCAGAGTAAGCTCTCTAGTTCTGTTCAAATAGTCAACAGTTTCCCATTCATTAACCTTATATGCTTTCTTCATACATGTATGAATTCTGCCACTTTATTGTACAAATAATTTATCGCTTCACTGCATCCTCTTTTTTTTTTCACAACTCCTTACATGAAGAAAATATTTTAGTTAAATTTATCTTTATGCTTCTTCGGTTTCAGGCCAGGTGTTTCATTATTTATTTATGTATTTATTTATTTATTTAATTATTATTATTATTTCATGTTCAGTGAATATAGTCATGTTACATTTTCAGTCGAACTGATAACTTTAACAATCCATCATTATAAGGCAAGAAATGCTGAGAAAATAATGTTTTTCATGTAAACAATGCTTAATAGCCCTCTTGAGTCCACCTCTTCTCCAAGCTATTACCAAATCTGAAATCAGTATAGTGCTGGAAAACTTAAAGTTCACACTGCAGCAACCCTGTTCAAAACTGCACCTATAACATGACAGACAGCATTTTCAACCTTACAGGTGGCAGCACATATGATCTGAGGAACTATACTTCAGCAATTACTTATAGAATCAAAAATCATAAGAGCTAAACCTTCTGATCCAGAAGGACAGCATGGATCACAAATGGCTAAGGGTGTGTGTGTGTGTGTATAATAAAAGAAAGGTGCATCTATCTAACTTTGAATCTCACTGATTCATGTATGTGTTTGCTGGAATATAATTATGAAATGAAGGCTCTTACAATGAACAGAAATCATGTAGCTGATCCACCTCCCCCCCCCCAAAAAAAAAAAAATATATATGTCTGGAGCTAGGATCTGGGATGTATCATGACAAGTATGGTGATGACCTGACAGTGATCCACATGGGGGGATGAATGACCCAAGGTAGTCTACTCAGAGGGACATGGGGAAGAATATGTTTGCCCTTGCTATGCATGTATCTGAGACAGGAAAGACACTGGTCTTGAGTGGCATTTTGACATCATCCAGAATGCTGACATGATTCATTGACAAGATAATTGACTTTAATAATTGACAGAATAAGCATGATGGAATGATTGAGGAGGCAACAGAAGAATCCAAAACAAGATATTTCTAATCTCTAAAATATTACAAATGTAGTACATTTAATGCCACAAGTATAAAACTAGCATTTTCATGTAAAGCTCAATACTTCATCAGAACTAAGTTTAGCTGCACAACATGCTGCTTTTATACCATCATTAAATGAATCAATAAACAAATGAATTAATGCCATATTTGGATAATCCATTAAAGCAGTCACTGCATCTAAAAGAACTTGTAAAATAAGGTTCCTTTCCTTAAAGGGAAATGCACATTCTTCAACAAACTGACCTAAGAAGGCATATAAATTTAATGAACATTAACAATAGGCATAAGCTGTACTAAAACCACTGATGAATATTTATGAATAAAGAATTACTTAAAAAGTTGAAGCTGGTTAAAAGGTTAAAGGACTGAAACCAACTTCATCCATTAAATATGAATCATTAAAATTCATAAAAATGTATTAAATAAAGCTCTAACAGTCTTAAATTTAGTTTCATGGCTCTTTATTTTAATATAGGGGCAATGGACACATTTTTGTTAATATCTGGTGGTGGGGGTTCAATCTAAAGGAGGCCTAAGCCAAACATCATTCAGTGTTCCAAATCCACCTTAAATCAAACTGGATCCCCATCATCAATCCATCCCCTGTCATACAAATACCCAAAACCACCAGTTGACTAAATGGTTAGAATAATCCAATGATCCCTCTCCAGTACTATAATAATCATAATTTTGTATAACTTCTATACCTTAATTAACTCTCTTGTACCCTAACTACCAGTAATATCCTAATGAGTCCCAGACCTTACATGCCAATGTGAAACTCCAAAGCATTACCCAATGCCAGGTAAAGCCATACAAGGGCACTTACCATATAACCCTATTTCCACCCAATATGTAATAAAAATTTAAATTTACTTCCCAAAGTCCCACCATGCAATATAAGCAAAATATAATAACCCACCCCAGCAAAATCATTGCCTTCAGTTCCATTTCGTAGACCACTGAGTGCTACGAACTCTGCCCTCCCCTGTCCAGGACATCATTGTACACTACTCTAGCGACTGGAACCTGTACCATAAGAACCTCCATCACCTTTCAGTCCTGCTTCCTTCAGTTCACTGACCAGTGCCCATGCTACTCTTCTCCCCTGTAATATCTGCTTCCTTCAAGCCACTGACTGCTGCCATTCTGTGCTGCCCACACTCAAGTCTTAGCCTGGTATATGACCGCAGCAGCTCCTACTTGAAGGACAGCTTCCTCCCAGAAAATGCCACCTTTTGGAACTCCACTTCCTTCAGGCCACTGACTGATGCCCACTCCGCACTTCCCCATCTGTGACTTCATTGTGATGTGAAAAAAAAAGAAAACTGTAAATCCTCTACACGTATAAACCAAACTGTAAATCCTCTACACCTGGATAAACCGAAACTTCCTAACATTAAGCACCAAACAAAGCTCCATCTCCTTAAGAGCATGAAGTGCTGCCAGAGGCCTACACTATTCATCAACTGTCCTGCCACTACACTTACCCACCAGACCCCCCACCCCACCCCCACAGAGACTGGGACCTTGGTACTTTCACCTGCTTGTTCACAAGAGTCCTTGACACAACCTGCACCCAGCCAACAGCCAAGATGCCTGAAGTATGACAGAATATCTACATAACACACCCATACCTTTCAGGCGTACTACATCCCGGGGAACATTTTCAGTTAGAGCCATGGCAGTTCACGTTCAAACTGAATTCTTATTTCCGTAAAGGCTTATTCTATAACTAAACTGATCACCTGTTAACTGTTCTGTGACCTCCCAATTCAAGTCAACAAGCCATTAACAACGCTCTGCCTTCTTTCTCTTTGTGCCTCCCTATAAATGGCAACACTCATTCTAATCTACAGGCCCTAATACCCTTAGCCAATGATGATAATGACGTCCTTACTTAATGTCATTGAGGCAGCCTTATTCTACCCAACCCTTACCATCTAGATAAAGCCACTATCATATCTGAGTACTACCATCTAAAACCCTGAAAGGTTAGAAAAGTTGGTACAGCTCATTTGCCTCTCCTTGAGCATTGCCATTAATAGAGTGTAATACCCTACCTTGTCTCCAAAATAACCAGTCCGGGATTACAGTGGGCAAAGCTACTATTTTAACTAAAAGTCATGTTAAAATTAGGGACTTCGACAAATGGGACAGAGTAGCTTGGTTGATTGCAAGATAGCTATGAGAGTGTCCCACCCCAATGCAGTGAATGCAGATTTGCATTAGCATGAAATTCCTGAAGGGCATAAAGTCTGAAACTTGGATGTCTATTATAATTCCAGTGTCTAATAATTTGCCACTAATCACTGGCCCATAAAATATGGAGATACTGTGAAAATCTGTACAGCTAAGAGGTATGATTCTAGTTACTGTATGCATACTACGCCTCTCTGCCTACTAACCAGAACTAACGTATTTAACTATATCTTGCTCCCCCATTTTTTTTTAAACCCAGTCGGCTGACCAACATGGCAAACACACAGAATATACCACCTTCTTAAACCCTGGACACTGAAATTAGCTGATTTTGATTTCCCTAAACACAATAAGATATCAGAGTTTACATGTCTTTACTATGAAACGCGCTTGGAGTAAACCACCAAGTTTTTTTTTTTTTTTTTGTTTGTTTTTTTTGTTTTTTATGGGATATAGTCTGTGCACCAACCATAGCTCTCAACTAATCAGGGCCAAATTCCAATAGAAAAAGGGACAAACCCAGAAAATGTCAGGGACAATCTAGGACATTTTAAAATATTCATACTATTAGCTTGAGACGTTGGCAAAATAAAGAATGTTAATTAATATACCTTTTGTGTACTAAATCTCCAACTCTTAATTACTGCCATTATTTGCAAACTATAATCCACCGCTTTTCTTCCAAGAGTCACTAACATTAGAAGGGATTAAGAGGGACTGAGCTAATTTAATTTTTTTTTTTTTTTTTAATCGTCAAAATCAGGGATATCCCTATAAATCAGAGACAATTGAGGAGTATAGCACCAGCACAGGTGCAAACCATGAGCCACTCCAACACTTTTCACCCAAACCGCATACCAACCTCACTGGGTGTAGGAATCAGTGCATCTGCCAAGGCATGACTCCAGATAAACACAGAATTAAGGGAATTGTCAAGGAACATACAAACTGGCAGTTTGAAGCATCCGTACTCTGAAATACTGCCACACCTCTTAACGAAAACAACAGCAGACCTCCTGATCATATTGACATTAGCAGAACCCTCCTCTGTAACTGCATCACACTCATAAAACACAACCCGTTTTATATATCTATACAGAGCAAGAACTGGCCTGAATGCAATGTCCAATAAAGGACCCCCTTTCACAGAAATGACATGACCCTCCGACTGCGGGTGCTTGACAACCTGTTAAAGACACAGTGATAGCTGTAAACCACCCAAAATTGCCCACAGAAACTCAGAAAATAGCCAGACAATCAGCCTTACAATAACAGGTTTCCATTGGACATAAATTACTAAGGATATGGAGTCTAAAATCAATTGTCTGCCATAATCCTGCTTTAGTTCCCAGTGAACCATCAACTATTTGACAGTTTTCTTCAGTGTATGAGAAATGAACTGGAAAGATGAGTCAATTTTTTTTTTATTATTTTTTTTTAATCTTTCTGTCCCCTCATTACATTATATTATACAAAGCATCAAGCTCATTCACCTCTAAGCGGACAGTTCCACACACGGTCACCCCAAACGCTTTTTTTTTTTTTTTTTTTTTTTTTTTTTTTAAAGTACCAAGGACATTTCCCCCAGAAGTAGTCAGCAACAGCAGTATTGGAAACGTCTGAATGAGCAGTACACATGCTGAGCAAGTCTGGTTGCATTTTAAGCTATCCTTGAAATAACCACCATCCATTTCCTGATCATAAACCAGCATCAGCTCTCGTTGCTCAAACGCTCGGGTACTTGCTTCCCTTCCTAATGAAGGAAGTTACTGTCATTATTTTAATATATGTAACTCACCGCTATTTGCCCAAAACTCACTTTTGTTTTGATGATAGTGGCATGTGCACCAACTCTGCTGCGTGACACCACCATAGATCCCTGACCATAACTCTCAACAAAATCTGGGATGACTCCAGCAATAATCATGAACACTTGAGTCGTAACTGGGCAGTTAATTCGAGACATGTACAAACATATGAGCAACCCCCCCCATGTAAATGTAGTTTTGTAAGCAAACTTTGTTGTGTTCTATTATATAATTCCGTCAATTTTTTTTTTTTTTTTTTGTTAAGAAGTGTTGTGGTAGCGTTGTCGCCTCTTAGTTAGACGTTGCACGTTCGATTCTCAGAGCGTCTTCTGTGTGTCGACATGCGTGAATGGGTGTTCCTTCGTTGAAGATTGTGCGTTAGACCCGGCAAGCCAGCATGTAAAAATCTACTGCCAATCATTAGCGGACCGGAGTTCCGCTGTGGCGACCCCTAACCGGGAAAAGCCGAAAGACAGTTTAATAACAGAGGTTAAGCAGGCCCGATTATAATATTTTAGTCAAATTGTGAATAGTTGCAAGATATGCCCTGCACTACCCCGCCCCACGGCCATAATGCTACACCACATATCCACAATGAATGGCCAATATGGGGGCTGCCTCATAGCCCGCAAACAGTCTTGTCAGGCTAGACTGTCATTCTTCCCCACAACTGTGCCTTACCTTCTCCATTTCCTCTATGTTCTGTTTAAATTCTTATTTATTGATTTATTTTTATTTTTTATTTATTTATTTTTTGCCAAGGAGAAGACTAAGGCATCAATAATGGGGGTACAAAGGCCCAATATGTCGACGCTTCAAATATTGCTGTTACAAACTTAGAGATTAATAGAACAGCTATAGCATTAACATGAATGTTCTGAAATGTCCTAAACTCAGTGACTGTCCCTATTATGACTTTAACCCTGAATCATTTGTCGAAACCACAACTTTATAAGAAATGCAGCAAATACAGGGCAAAATCTGAACATTATATGGAGATACAGTTGCAGAATGATAGTCATTGGGCACCCCTCTTCCTCTGACAAAGCAGCAAAATGCAGAAAATGTACATTCTGCCCATCACGTTGGAAGGAGCAGTAAAAACATTTAAGCCTCCGACCTCTCTAGTCTCGCTATGCACATGCGTGACCAACGGCCATCACTCACGGGCAACTCACAGCCCCAGAAATCAGTCTCTTTCTTTATATTTAAGTTAGCAGAAGCAAACAAAATCTGCCGATAAAGTACGTAAGTAGCAACAAATGCACTAAATGAGAAACAAACCATCCAATAACACATGTTTAGTACCCCACAATAACCATGTCACAAATCACAGCTAAGAATCAAGAGCCAGCAGCTGTGACAGAGTAGCAGTCTGCTACAAAATTCCGCCCTCGGACAAGTCATACCCAATCAGTATCACAATTCCCTTCCCATGCATAGTTAAGTACCTTACAAGTTCCCTTTATCAAATTTGCTCAGTAAGCAGTGTTTGAGTCCAGGAAAGCACATAATGCATGCTGACACCTGAAACTAATGAAGCCATGTGGCTCACAGCATATTCTCTACCCTTGCGGCATAGAGATCACAACTGAGAGGACCCAACTCTCACATCCCAACCGTAACTGCAAAAAAACATAAAACTGGGTATTAAAGAAACTGTTGAGAAAACGCTCCACCCTTTCAAAAAGAGACTGCAAAGGAAACAGCATGGCAGACGCAGCTGATCAAAAGCCAGTGAAATGCCCATCCCCAACCCCAACCAAATACTAGCCATTTTGAACCTAAAGTTTTACGATAAAAGGAAACTCTCCTTGCACACAAATTTAGAGAAAACCAGTAACAAGCAGAGGAAAACCAGAGGTAACTACCACCACCAAGGCCTACCTGCTCTCTAGATACCCACAGGTTGTCATGGGCGTACAACTTGCAGTAGCAAGTCCATGCCAGAATTGTGATTCCTTTACTTAGCTACACTTGCCTAAACCACTTAAGCCCCTCCCTACCCTTACCTCATTTTCTCCCAACCATCCCTCCTTCCATTTAACCCTTTCAGCCCCCCACCCTCTTAAATCCCACTAATATATTTATCAAACCCCCTTCTGAAGCTGTTCCTGGACAAATTGGTTTATAGCCAAACCTCATTTCCAGCATCTCTAACACTTAATCATTACTGTTTTTTCATCTGTAGTCGCACGTTCATATGTTCAGTGTTTAGGTCATGGTAAAAAGTAATATTAACTTAAAAGTTGAGGAAATTATTTCTGAATGTTTTGCAATTTCCATTTAACCATGGACTAAATTATATTTGTGACACCATTTTAAACAAACTTTATTTTTATTTTATTTTATTTATTTTACATTTGTTGACCAGGATAGTCCGACTGGATGCATGTCCATTTTCAGTGGAGGCCCGGGGAGAAAAGCTCCAAGGGTAAGCAGATACAGAATTACATAATACCAGCATTACATATTACAAACAGCATATTCTCTACTAAGATGTACTCTCTATTAAGATATACAGTTTTATAAGCTCAGTTTTAAAACCCGAAAGCATTGCCTAGAATAATTTGCCAAATCTGCAAAGCAGAAACAAAGACCTCAAATGAACAACACAACAAAGGCTTGCTATGTCAAAGGGGAGAATGAGTGAAAATGAAGGAGAATGAATGAAAATGAATTTGAATTTTAATCATAATCTGTGGCCTAAGGAGTACATTTTTATGTTAGTTATGTCTGTGATCTGCAAAACTGTAAATAATTTTATATGACAAGAAACAATACATTTGCATTACACACACACTATATATATATATATATAGCTATATATCTATATATATATATATATTTTTTTTATATATATATATATATATATATATATATATATATATATATATATATATATATAATGTATATGTATGTATGTATGTATATATATGTGTGTGAATGATTCCACTTCATAATATTGAATTACTGAAAACCTGAACTACATACAATTGAGTTTTCAGTAACTCAAAATTAGGAAGTGAAGCAAAAAAACAAAAACAAACACATTGTTTCTGCAGGGGGACAAGTCCCCCTGCATCATCCCTACTTAAATGTACCATCTCCGTGATCGCACTATAGCAAGGAAACGGGAGTTCTCCCATTCTGTGCTTCTGTATACAGCGTGAAACGGGAGTTTTCCCTTTTCCCCACTGTAGCGCGATCTCTGACTTGGTATACATAAGTAGGGGGGTGCAGGGGGGATTTGCCCCCCTGCAGAAATGTTGTGTTTGAATTTTTTTAATTTCATTTCAGAATTTCAAGTTTCTGAAAACTCCCTCATATGGTCTCGACCATATGAAGTTATGAAGTTCGAGTTTTCAGTAAGTAGGCATTCTGAAGTGAAACTATATATATATATATATATTCACACACACACACACACATATATATATATATATACACACACACACACACACCTATATCTATATATATATATATATATATATATATATATATATATATATATATATACACACACACACATATATATATATATATATATATATATATATATATATGTGTGTGTGTGTGTGTGTATAGAGATATAGTGGTAGAGGTAGATAGAGAGAGATAGAGAGAGAGGAGAGAGAGAGAGAGACACATTATATATATATATATATATATATATATATATATATATATATATATATATATATATATATAGAGAGACACACGCACACACACACACATGTGTGTGTGTGTGTGTGTATAGAGATAGAGAGAGAGAGAGATATGTATGCACAGGAGTATATATGTGTGGTTATGTAACACCTATGGAAACAACATTGTTACAGGTCACAACTAGACAAATAAGATCTTTGTATTTCTTGTACAGCTATAGTTTTCATTTGGGCTGCCTTTTGTTAGTCACAGCTCAATACTTTTTAAAGTATAATATGCACAGTGTTCTTGACAGTGACATTCAAATAAAATATTTAATCATCTGTGCAAAGATTGAAATGATTACACATCAATTTAATGAACGAGAATCAGGCTAATAACGAACTCAGTATAAAATATTTCTATTCAGTAATCAGCATGTTTGTTTTAAGATCGGAATGCTTCATCAGACACAGTGGTGTTTTGCAAGGTCATGGTATCTGTTGATTTCTACACCTTCAGAAATAATCTAAAGACAGTATTTTGTAGTTGTCCATTCACGCAAACAAAATGAATAAAATCTGACAAAGTTTGTTTAAAATGCAGTAATGACCATGCAAATTGTGGTACTTGCAAGAGACTGGTCTTTTACATAAGATATTAGAGCATCTGAGTTTCGGAAAACCTAGATATAATATTTCATCAGTGCAGTGAAAAACGGCTGTTTTCTCTTTCTGAAAAAATGTCTTACTTGGTTCTTTACAGTTAGCTATAAGACAGTGTTTGAATGTTTTGAAAGAGATCATCACGTCATATAAAATATGAAAGTCGAAACTCAAATTGCAAACTCTTTTATGCTTATTTTGTTTAGCTGTCAGTAATAGTAAATGAAAGCTACAAAAGGAATACTTTGTGATATATCTTTAGGGGATATGTAAGCTAATAAATATAAAAACATTAGACAGATTCTAAAATGGGTGCGGCATGCTTGTTCACATAAGTTCATAGGTATATACTAGGCTAATGACCACTAGGGCCTGTATAAGCCTAGCCACACAATAGAATCCAACCCCAGTGTGTCCCCATGTATCATGGGTGCTTATTAGGAGGTGTTTGTTAGGAAGTTTCTAGACGTTATGTGAGGGGAGTATTTTAGTCTGGGCATTACTGTCTACCTCTTTCTATCAGAGACATAGGGGCCAGACCTGGGGTGAATTTCCAATTTTCCATCCATTGGTCAAGGTTACTCATAAATAGGGTTAGGGATGGACTCTGCTTCACATGGACAGGAGCCTGTTCCAGAGCATGGGGATCCTCTGAGACACATACTTGTCTTACCAACATGTCTTATGTCACAAGCAAAATTTAAATCATTGGATCTTGTGGTGCTGATGCTCTTTGTTTTGAGTATATGAAAAAGGTCCATTAGAGCTGGAAACAAGGATGCCTTGTTTGGCAGTCATTGATCACCTTTCAGAAACCTGTAGGAGGCATACTATAGAGAGAGGGCTTTAAGGCGATCTGTATAGGTCATTTGGTTTATACCCTGGATTTTCCTGATAAGGAACCTTTGTGGATGTTCCAGCTGTTGCATATGTCTGGTCAGGTACATGTCGAAGGGGACAATTATACTCAATGAGACTGATAAGGGCTGAATAAAGTGCCACTATGACTTCCTTGGACCTGGATGCCATGCTGTTACTTAAAAGTTGGGCAACATAGAATGATTTTCTTACTGCCCTGGCCAAATGTTGGTCAAAGCCAGATTTTGTCTGCATATGTTGCCAGATCCCAGACTAGTGGGTCAGCTTTTAGGGGTGTGATATCAGTGAAGTAATTAGCTTGGCTGACAGTTTTCCCAAAAGGCAAAATAATGTATTTCTTGGCACTGAGTTTTAGTCCTTGACTTTGACACCAGTCATTTGTCTGTGTGAAACCCTCTTATAAGATGTTTGTGTCATGGAGGAATATATCATAGATCCCAATTTGCAATCATCTGCAAATTTGTTCAGCCAAAGGCCCTTGACATTAGCTTTTACCTCTGAGAATTAAATGCCAAATAGGACCGGCATGGACCCCTGACGTACTCCATTGGTCTTGAAGTGGAGGTGGTATCACCAATCCTGACTTCCTGGGTCCTGTCTGTTAGCCAACTGGTAATCCAGTGAGTATATCGGGATTTAGGCCAAATTTGGTGAGTTTGTCAACTATACCTAAGTGGGTATTTTATCAAATGCTTTAACCAGGTCCAGATAGGTGATATACACCATTTTCCTTTCATGCATTGCCTTGGTGACTTTCACAAAAGTCCACCAGATTTAGTAGGCATGACCTTCCCTTGACAAGGCCAAAGTGGGTTGGGTCAAGTGTCCGAAGGTCGCCTATGTTTTTTTACTGATCATTTCCATAATTCATTCCACATTGCACTAGTCAAACTAATAAGTCTGTAGTTTCTGGAATCACTTGATGGTCAACTCTTCTGAACTGGGATAACAGTTGCAGTCCTCAATTCTTGGGGTACAAAGCCTGTTTTGGGCAATAGAGGAAAAGTGACTCAAGTGGTCCAGATAGAGGTCAGGTTTCAAGCTATTTAGGTGACTTCCTGGGAAATTGTTGGGGGGCCATTTAGGCTGTGTTTTTGGCCCTGATTATTGCCATCAGGACCTGCTGCCTTTTAATAGTTGAATGGTTTATGCTAGTAGGTATTTCATGGCGGGGGGCAGGTGAAATAGTGAAATTTGAGTTGAATTTGTCAGCTAGCAAATTCGGGTCTATATCAGTTTTGTTTGAAGTGGTGTGTTTGTGGTTTGAGGGCAAGCAATTTCTTTCCCAGGGAAAGAAATAGCTGTTCTGAAAGATCACGGTTTAGTGCGTTTGTTCAGTATGTGCCAAAGAGGCATTTGCTGAAACGCCTCTTAGAAATTTTAATATAGACCCAGCAAATTCACCATTGATCACCAGTTTAGCATACTGACATGCTGCCTTTGAGGTTTTGGACATAGCTGTAGAAGGCTTTGTGGCTGTCTTTCACCTGTGAGGCTGTCTTGACCTTGCTATTGGCCTTGTTGGACATAACTAGTTGAAGTTAAGGACATATATGGCAATGCATACAGAGGTACCCAGCAATGCATACATAAGACCCAGCAGAAAATGGAGAATATTTCTTTTTTCAGATAGTGGAAGTTGTTTCCCGTTATGAACTTATTGGTTTCTCCATGATGAGATTCTTTGCTGCAGATTCAGACTGTGGAAGACTCTTGTCTTGAGCTCTGCTGTTTGCATAAAAGCACAGATTCCAGGCTGCTATGCAGTTCATCCAAAGTTTATTAGAAGTAAAATTCTCAGTGCAATTAATATTTATTTAATACAATCCTGCATATATATTTGATTATGGTGCAGATAATATAATTGTTTAATTCATCATTTAAAATAATTCCTTCAGCATCATTCAGTAAAGGTGTTGCTCATTCTAGTGATGTAGCCAACCAAGTTTCTGATGTAACCAGTCAGTTTGGTTCATCCACCAGCCATCTAAAATCTGGACCTTCTTATATCATATCTATCACCTATAAGTTTGATCACTCTCTGATTAACTTTAAGAGCTGGGAGCTTGACAGTCCTATTAGCAAATTTTTTGGAGGTCCATCTTACACCAGCCTATCCATAAGTGATTATTTCCAAATTCATTTCATGAACAATTCATTATTATACTACTGACTGCCATTGTACATTTCTTCAGATGCCTTGGTAGACTTCCTCTTGTTCAAAGATTTCTTTTTAATGACACTCATTGCATACTTTGACATTGCAATGGGAGATCACAGAGCTCCACAGAGCAATGATTTCATATTTGACTATAGAAGGCATCATGTCCACTGCATGACCATAGCCTGCACTCCATACCAGAGGTCATATTGTGAGTTTTGCCAGATTTGCAGCCTCTTTCCCTTTAATCTGTTGAACTGTATTTAACTTTTCAGTCTTAGCCCACAGCATTAACAATAATCATCATATTTCATTATGTCTATCCAATGCAACAGCAAGTCACATGTCTTATTTAAGTAAGTGCCAGAAAAACTAAAGGTCCTTGACTTGCACCTGGCATGCGTATGGCTTGCTCTGGAGTGTTGAAACACCACCTGATATGCAGATTAATGACACTAATATGTATGTCTGTAAGGTGTACATCATTTGGTCTAAAGAAGGCAGGTTTATCATTGCCCAGATGGTATTGTTTTAGTAGTCTAAGGATTAAAACACTTGCCTCCTTAGCCATTTTTATGTTAGTATATTTCTAGTCATTTGTCATGGCCTTCTGGCTCCTGGTACCCTCCTAAACATCTGAGGTAAGATCTCAGACCACATAACTACGTACATGAAAACTTGTCTCTTCAGTACAAAGTATGTTTTATCATTTTAATAAATTGCTTCACCTACAGGGAACCTAGATTATAACTGTAATGTCCTACCAAATAATCTGTTCTAGACAATCATGCCCTGAGAACTGAATTCACACAAATTCAAAAAGTCAGTCTGAAAAATAGGAAGCTACCTCAGGGCTCGCTAAAGCTTTTTACATGTAACGTCTTGAACAATGATATATATGAGTTTATGAGGTACATAAGAATTCTGATAGCATAAAATTAATATTAAAAATTAATGTAACTTTAGAAATGTACCCTAAATTAGTTCCTCTAAATATATCAATAAAACATTGAAATGAACTCACTTTTCTGTCATGTGCCAGTGTTACATCACTAAGCAAATATTGTTGGAAGCCACAGTATTCTGCCAAATATTCTTTCAGGCCATCGTGGTTAGAGGCCTTTATTCACACAAGCGCCATATGCAAAATTGAAGGCTCTCTCAGGACATTTTAAAACTCGTACAGCACTGTCCTAAACAATATATAAGAACATGGTTAAGTGCATAAAAATTCCTCTTACAGAAAACAACTTTAGAAATGCAGCCAAAATAATTCCCAGCCAAAACAACCATAAGATACTCTAAAAATAAAAAAAAATGAAGCAACAAGTTACTCAATGTGTAGAAAATAAAAAAAACTTTAATTCACTAAATGCTTTTGTCTCCTTACAAAGTCAGGACTTCATAAGAGTTAAAAACACATCAGTTTGCACAGGATTTTAAAATTTTGTATAAGCCAGTCACAATCATTTCATTAATTGCTTCCAACCCATTTAAAGGAACTTAACCAATATGTGTATATATGTATGTGTGTGTATATACATGTGTGTGTGTGTGTGTGTGTGTGTGTGTGTGTGTATATATATATATATATATATATATATATATATATATATATATATATATATATATATAAACACACACACACTGGATATAAAAAGTGGACACACGCTGTTAAAATGCCAGGTTTTTGTGATATAAATAATTGAGACCACAATAAATCATTTCAAAACTTTTCCCACCTTTAATGTGACCTATAACCTGTACAATTCAATTGAAAAACAAATCTGTTAGGGGAAAGATATAAAAAAAATAATTTACAATAAGCTGGTTGCGCAAGTGTGCACACCTTTAAACTAATACTTTGTTGAAGCACTCTTTGCTTTAATTGCAGCATTCACATTTTTAATTTTTATAGTGTGTAGTGTGTTAGCTTTATTTATTGAGTTTTATATAATGATAAGACATGGCGTTGTCCAACCTCCATGCTCATGTGGCTGATATCAGTTGATTTTTACTTCAGATTCAGAATTCTGTCAAAAGATTCTTCCTTTACTAAGCTGTAGACCCAATTACCACCCAACCTCCCAAGTGAGCCTTCACTCTTTGAGCCATGAAATTGTGGAAATATTTGACAAGCCAATGACTTTGCATCCTACAAAATCAGAAAAACATTTAGATTATAGCATTGACAGCCAGCACCACCTATCCATTGCATGCTAACTTACTGTTTCAAGTGGTCTCCCTTCCCATTCGGTCTGTGTTTTATCTGTTATGCTGTATAAATGCGTTGAAAGACCATCAAACTGCCCTTTAAGTGGATATTACACTAACCCATACTCTGGACAAGTTCAAGGATCACTATCTGAAATTAATAACTTGAAAGTCAGATCAAGTTAATGCCTAAGCATTCCAGAAACTTCTTTAAACCTAGCTTGATTAACTGCTACTATATAACACTCCAATAAACACTGTTGAAATACTGTGTTCCCAACCTCATTATTATCCTTAGGTCCCTTTGATATAAAGATTCATCTAACTGGACTGACCAGGGATACCCTATTCTTTCTAAGGATCACTTGATGCCAATCTGTCAGCTGAACTGTGAGGTCGTGATGTCTCCCCAACTGAATGGTAATATCTGATTAACGGCTGACATGCCTGGACCCCTCAACACTTCATTCATCTTGAAAACACCAACATATAAAATTGTGCATAATGTAGCTAATGTGGTATAAGGTCGATAACCAGCTCTGATGCCGTTGGGTTATATATCATGTGCCTAAAATCAGACATTTTTTCCAACCTCCTTTTCACCATTAAGTGGTTTGTATAGCCTGAAATGCACAGAGTAGTACCTTTATCTGATCTTTAATAATTGAAAGTGTATCAAAACCTCTTAAGGGTTAAAAATATTGGGCCATCCTCAAGTATTTCTTTGGCTGCCCTGCTGGCAAAGTAGTTACAAAAGTAATAAATACACTACAAAATCCTAATTCTCTGTTCCCTACATCTTCAGCTATAGAGTCACTCCATTAAACTACTTCAGGAATGTTTAATGGGTTATTCAGTCTTCTACTTAAAATTTCTCCAACATGGGCTAGTCCATGTTAATACTTGTTACAAGAAAGAAGGTTTCAAATTAAATGTGAAAAAAATGCAATATAGTTCATTTTGGTAAACATTTTCTTTTCACATGTTACATGGGTAACTCATCCTTCCTACCAGACACTGCTATAAGGAATCTAAGTACTTTTGTTTGTTTATTGACCATCATGTCTCTGCAGTAGTTCAGAAAACGTGCTGCCTGGCTCTTTATTTAATGTTCTAAGGAATCTCCTGTACAACCAAAGAAATCTTAATTCCACTTTACTTATAACTCATCAGAGCCATTACTTGAATGTAACCCCCTCCCCCTTTTCCATGTCTTTGTCTTTCAACTCCACTATTTTCGAAGATAATGTTAATTGTCCTACCCCCTTTTCACTAAATACTTTCCAGCCATCTACATGCCTCCATCCATTGTCAGGTCTACCAGCTCTTCCATCCACTCCTGAACTTTTTCCAACTCAAGGCTGGGGCTGGCATGGGTCTTAAGAGCATCTTGAGTGGACATGCTGGTGACTATTTCTTCTGGATAATTTTTTAATTTAATGTCATGTCTTTGCTCCACACCACCCTGCATTCATTTATTCCCTCCATGAACTACTGCCCTCTGTGGACCAGGCATGGTCATTTATCCCTGCTACCATCTAAGATACCCGAGCTGCTTATCAAACCTGGTTCACCTGGAACATAGTAAGAGCTTTATGCCACAATACTATGGCACTGCTTTAATGTCTTAATTGTTGAAGTAAGAAATTTCATTTTTTTACTTGCTATATCAACTAGGTTGCAGAAATCTATTAAGTGATGGTAAGAATAAGAATATTTAAAAAAGATACAGACTGTGTATATATAAATAAACATTTTCTAAAATAGATATACTGACAAATTCAGTAAAATAGCATGCAAACGCATATTGTCAGATATTAAAATAAGAAATGGGACCGATTCTTGTGCCAGCAAATCATTAATGAACTGTGCAGTGTAATGAAAACCTATCAAAAAATTCTATATCAGATTCAATAATCAAAGTTATCCAAAATTAGATGCAAACCAAAGATAAAGCATTGACAGTAGAATACAACTCAGTCGTGAAGTGGGTATGGTATAATTTATCTTTAATAAACTGTAACATGGCATGAAGCACATATGCCATTTTATGATAAATATTTCCAGAAGTTTCTATACAAATTGTCTTGAAATAATGACAAAACAGAGGTGGCCAGTAATTTTCTGAAATCATGAATCTAGGCAGACTTTCAAAGCATACAGTTAGGATAGATGTCTAAAACTAGTTAGACTTCCAGTGTGATTTTTAAATGTCAAACAAAAACAGGAAACCAATCCAAGAAAAACAAATTAGTCTATAGCTTGGAAGAAGGTGTCATATGACTAACAAAAGGGGAACAGTTATGAAAACACATGGCTTTTTTTCTTTGAGATCTCAATCTGCACATTATGAGACTTAGCCCAGTCTTGAATTTGTATGACATAATTTTGTAAAATAGCCAGGATGATTTTGTCATATTGAGAAAAAAATACCATATCATCAGCATAAATTAATAAATTGATCTTAACAGGGCCATTGTGTAATATGTTCATAATTAGCAAAAGAAAGATCTTAAATAGTCCCTTGCAGTCCACCTATACTGCAGTAAATAGTTACAGCAATAATTACCAGTATTCATGCAACAAAACTTATCTGACATGTAGGAAAAGCCTTACTCATCCCTAATTTTAATAAGGAAAGTGGTATGTCCTTATGACAGGCTGAGTCAAAAGTTTTCAATATTTTAATAAATAAATGTAAGCACTTTTTTTCTAAAATAACATAACTATAAATAAATACATCCCAAAAGAGTAACTTTAGCCAAGAGCATTGTATGTTTCATCTGAAAATCATACTGAGAACTCCATATCAGCTTATCTTTATAAATTCCACCAAATGAGCACCTATTTGCTGAGAATGTTATATGACAATAATGTTTACATTGATGTTCTTCATCTCACATTGCTGCAGTCCTTACATATGGGTAGTCCGCTGTCCTCGGTCGGCCCGATACCCAAAAGTAGCTAGACGGGTCAAGGCGCTTAAAACTGACATCAGGAAGTCAGGGTACAAATGCGCATGACCGACGTCATATCCCCAGTCTTTTTTGCCGCATGGTCCGATGCAGAAGCAGCGTTGCAAGTGCCGTTCGGCGTTCTGAAATTTTTTTTTCGTGGTTTTTCAGGCCGATCCGTTGGCTAAGTAGTACGCGTTGGGGAATATTTTTTTTTCTTGCCTCAGTGTATTACGGATGTCCAGAAAAAGTGAATAATTGTATTTCTTGTGAAACAGAGATACGCATAGGGATTATCATTCTTTGTGCATTCCTTGTTTGGGGCCTGAGCACGTGGCGTGTTTAGTCGTCGCTTTTGTGCTAGGTTTAATAAGCGCACTATTGCCGAAGGATTGGATGTGCTAGGGTTGGTCTTCGAAAGCGAATTATAATATGCCGTCCGGATACTACTCCGCTTTCCGCGAAAGAGCATAGAGAGACAAAGCGGTCCCAGGCAAGATGAGTCGCCTGTTCCGGACGCCGTTCTTTAGAGGCTTCAGTGGACCTGGTGGTTCCGATGGAGGCTTCTCTGGAGTCTCAGGGGGAGACTTTGATTTTGCAGGATGTGGCCTCTCAAGAGGCAGGTCAGGCTGAAGGGGCTTCTCAGGTTTCTGTACTCCCCTCCCTTCCCAGGGTGGTTAGACCCTCTCCTTCTGTTGCCAAGGCTTCTTCCAGAGGCAGGCCGGGTTTAGCTTCTGTTGGTGTCAGTCCTAGTTCAGCAGGGTCTGTGCCTAAGAAGCACATGCTTAAAATGGCAGAAGATTTGATTACTCTGATTAGAGGTTCTTTGCCCCGTCCTGAGAAGAGGCCTAGGGTGGAGCCAGAGTTGGAAAGTTTTGAGCAGGCTTCGGATGTTTCAGAGTCTTCGGCTGAAGACTTGCAGGAGTACTCTCCTTATTCTGATTCTGATGCAGAAGATTCTACTCCTTCTGCTTCTCCTCCAGAGGATTTTTCTTTTTCAGAGACACTTCATTCTATGAGGGAACATTTTAAGTGGGAAGGTCAGGACTTCTCTGATTCACGGAAAAGGCTTAGGGAATTCTTGTTTTTACCTCAACATAGGCCCTTAGCTATACCCCTGTTCTGATGTTGTGCAGGATGTTTTTCAGAGGCTTCACTTAATCCTGATTCTCTGCCTCCTGCCTGTTAAACCGGATAGGTATTACAGGGTGCCTGAGGCTCATAAATATCTCTATAAGAGTCCTAGGGCGACCCAGAAACTGTTAGTCAAGGACCTAAGGGTGTCAAGGCCTCTGTTGTAAAGAATTCGGTTCCTCTAGATAAAGAGGCCAGAGCTTTGGATAGATGGGGAAAGAAGGTCTATACATCTTCTACCTTAGCTATGAGGGCTTTGAATTGCCAGTTTCATATGTTGAAATATCAAAATGTTCTCCTTTCGCAATTGAAATCTAAGGTGGATGCTCTGGCAGAAGGCATTGACTGTAAAGAATTACAAGATTTGGTGCATGTCTCTGATCAGGTGGGTAAGCATTCTTTACAGTGTGGTTTTGATGCTTTGCAGGCCTCTTCTAGGGTGGCTGCCACTGGTTCAGTTCTTCGCAGGCACGCCTGGCTTAAGGACCAGAATTTATCTGACCATGTTAAGACAAGAATTTTGGATGCTCCTTTGCAGTCTGAAGTGGTGTTTGGTCCACCTGTGGAATCAGTCCTGAAGAAATTGGAAGACAAGGCTAAGTCTATGCAGACTGTTAAAGATTTTTTGCAAGTTCAGCCTCCAAAAGTTTAGTAGAAATTGGCCTGCTAAGGGGTGGACGTATCCTTCCTCTGATTCTCAGTCTAGGGGTAGATCTAGACGTGGTAGGGGCAGAGCTCAGAGTTCCTTCAGACCTAGAACATGGAGTTCACCTGCACAGTCTTCGAGTGAGGGCAGGGGCCAGTCCTTTCGTGAACAGGCCCAATGACCTACTTTTTTGCTGCCAGATCCTTCTTGCCTGGCAGCACCTTTGGGAGGAAGGTTGGCACTCTTCAAGGAAAATTGGATTTAATTACCCAAGACAAATGGGTATTGGATATCATACACCAAGGTTACAAGTTTTATTTCCATACCTTACCTCCTTTCAAAGGCATGCCAGACGCTCCTCCCAAAGACTAGAGGCTCACAAACAGATTTCTCTACTACTACAAATAGGAGCTATACAACCGGTCCCTCTGCCAGAAGTGGGCCTAGGATTTTATTCTCGCCTGTTTCTAGTACCAAAGAAAGGGAACACGTGGAGACCAATTTTGGATTTATCTATCCTCAACACATATCTGGACATTCCCAAGTTCAAAATGTTGACCTTACAACAGCTTTTACCTCTGCTGGGCAAAGATCACTGGATGGTGACTTTGGATCTCAAGGAGGCTTACCTTCATATTCCTATCAGGCCCTGTTGCAGGGAGTATCTGCGGTTTCGGGCTGGGACTTTTCATTATCGGTTCTCTGCATTGCCCTTTGGCTTATCTACTGCGCCCAGAGTGTTCACAAAGGTTCTGGCTCCAGTGGTAGCTTTCTTCAGGCTAAGAGGAATACAAATCTATCCTTATTTGGACGACTCCCTGATTCTGGCTCAAGGAAAGGACGAACTTCTTCATCATTTACAGTATGTGATGGCAGTGTTAAGATGCCTAGGGTATTCTGTGAACGAAATAAAGTCCAGTCTAGTACCCTCTCAGGACATGTGCTTTCTGGGTGTGAGACCCTACAGCATCCCAGATGGCCTTTTGACCCGGGACAAACAAAGAATCTTTCTCTTTATTTCCACCAATTGTCTCACAGTCCAGGCTGACTGCAAGGACAGTCCTTCAAGCCTTGGGGTTCATGGCATCTTGTATTCTGGTACTTCCCAATGCCAAACTGCATATGAGGAAGCTACAATGGTATCTCAAAAATGTATGGACACAGCACTGCCAAGATATGGACACTGTCATTCAGATAATACCTTGCATCCAAAAGGAATTTTTGTGGTGGGCTCAGGAATGTCACCTAAACAAGGGACTTCCTCACCCCCCAATTCAGCTAAACAAGGGGACTCTTGCTTGACCAGAAGGCGAAGTCAGATTCTAACGACAGATGCCTCAGACAAAGCTTGGGGAGCTCATCTGAAGGGAAAGTGGATACAAGACACGTGGCCTGCCAGACTTCAACATTTACATATCAACTTGAAGGAGATGTTAGCAGTCCAATTTGCATTGATAGCTTTCAAGGATTTGCTTCTTCCAGGGCAGGTGTTGATTCTAACAGACAACACAACTGTCATGTGGTACATCAACAAGCAAGGGGACACATTCTTATCCTCTATGCAGACAAGCAATGATTTTGTGGGAGACTGCTCTCAGTTTACAGCTGAATCTTCAGGCAAGGTTTCTGCCAGGAGCACAGAACTCCTTAGCAGATGTGTTGAGCAGACAAATTATGGATCCCCACGAGTGGAAATTGGATCCTCATGTATTTCAAAAATTGACAGTGTTATGGGGAACTCCAGACATAGATCTGTTCGCTTCTCCTCTAAATTACCAGCTGCCAAAGTTTTGCACAAAAAGGTTTCATCCCACAGCTTGGAAAGTGGATGCTCTCTCATTCAATTGGAGCAATCTTCACGTGTATGCCTTTCCACCACTGCCTCTCCTCCCAAAGGTACTACTGAAGGTCAGACAGGACAAGCCAACCATGATTTTAATAGCTCCGGATTGGCCTCGCCACAGCACTGGTACCCATTACTGAGAAGTCTGGTACGGGAGCCTCCATGGCCTTTGCCTTCGATTCCACACCTACTGTCTCAGGGGAACAGTCATTTACTCAATGTCAAACTTCACACTCTACATCTAACAGCCTGGCATATTCTGTTTTAAACCCTGGAGGGTCTCAACTTCCGCAACAAGTTTTGAATGTTATTTTGGAGGCCAGAAGGCCTAGTACAAGGAAAGTTTACGCAGATAAATGGAGGAGATTTTTAATTTGGAGTACAGCAAAGGACTTTGATGTTTCTAAACCTAATTTAAGTGTTGCTCTTCAATACCTTACTGAGTTACTGGACAAAGGTTTGTCCTTCTCCTCTATAAAGGTTCATGCTGCAGCAATTTCTGCTCACTATGACTGTGACCCACCATTATTTTCTCATCCTTTGTTTAAGCAATTCCTTAGAGGGGCAAAGAATATAAGACCCCACGAGCTCCTACTCCTGCTTGGGATCTCAATTTTGTGTTGGAGAAACTCACTCTACAACCTTTTGAGCCTGCAGCGACTGCCGAGTTGAAATATTTATCATGGAAGACTGCTTTTTTGTTGGCCATTACCTCTGCGAGAAGGGTTTCTGAATTACAGGCCCTTATGGCGGTTGAACCTTTCCTAATTTTCCACAAGGACAGGGTGTCTTTGCGTACTAACCCTTCTTTTATGCCTAAAGTGGTTTCTAGTGTGGCTTTAAACCAAACTATTCATTTGCCTACTTTTATGCAAACCCCCAAAATAAAGGGGAAAAGATTTTTCACACTTTGGATATACACAGACAGTTGCGATATTATTTGAGCAGAACTAAAGGGTTCAGGCAGTCTCAGCAGTTGTTTGATTCATTTGCTTTGGGTTCTCAGGGCAAACCTGTTTCAAAACAGACTATTTCTAAGTGGATTGGTTTTTGTATTGCTTTCTGTTATTCCCATCATGGTAAGGAGATTCCAGCTGGGATTAGGCCTCATTCCACTAGGGCTACTGCCACTTCTACAGCTTTTTAAGGGGTGGCTACTAAAGATATTTTGGAGGCAGCTACTTGGAGTTCAGTGCATACTTTCTCTAAGCACACCTTCCACTTTACTCTAAATCTAGGGCTGGTTTTGCCACTGCAATTTTACAGGGCATTTTGGCTGCTCCTAATGCTTTATAGTTTTGCCATCCTCCCTTACCTCTGCTTTGGGATTCTACCCATATGTAAGGACTGCAGCAATGTGAGATGAAGAACATAGTACAGTTTTGTACCTACCATAAATGTAGATGTTCAAGATCCACATTGCTGCAGTCCAATTTATCCTCCCTCCTTCCCTCTGTAGTTAGAGGTGGTTGTGTGGTTTGCCAGAATATTGTAAATATTGTAAATATGATTAGTGCAGGGTGGTTGGTTGTTTTTGCTGTTTTTGGCTTTGGCCTTTCTTTTAGGGCCTTCTGACATCTGGGGGAAGAAAAGACTGAGGAATAGTCGTCGGGGGTCACATTTGTACCCTGACCTGATGTCAGTTTTAAGCGCTGACCGACGCCAGCCTAATACTTTGGTATTCGCCCGACGAGGACAGCGGACTACCCATATGTAAGGACTGCAGCAATGTGGATCTTCGAACATCTACATTTATGGTAGGTACAAAACTGTACTTTTTCTGCCACTAAAACAGTTTGTCCCCCCCCCTCTTAGAATTCTGGAGATTAACTTGATTCTAATAAAAATAAATATGTTTATTATAGACCAAGACAAAAGTAATGCTGCTGCTTTATTGAAACTCAAATCCATTAAAACATTGAATTCCTTTGCAGAGCTATTGAGGATAGCATATAACACACCTGGTAATTTGTAAAAAAGATCAAAAATCTTTCAGCTGAGAACTTAACTCTAATTCACTATCCACACTAGCTGTCAAAATATTAAAACATTGTTTTAAATAAAGTGACTAAAACAATATAATCTGTACTAGTAACTTCCTCATGACTAATATTAACTGGGAAATCATGATTTTGTTTCCCTAAAAACATTTTGCAAAGCTACCGCATTTTATAAGAAATTGTTACTTTTTCTCAACAATTCTGGATGGTGGTATTTTTCTGGAGACATCTACCTTTAAAGTAATTTTCAGCAATTTTAAATGCAGTCCAGTTTTTATCACTTCATTCCTTTATAAACAGTATAAGTAATAAGTATTTTTAATTTTTTTTTCTTGGTTAAGGCACTACATTCCTTATCAAATCAAGGGTTGCTTAAAGCTTTCATAAAAATGATCCTCAACCTCATAATGTCACAAAGCTGTCACCTGATGAAATGTATGGACTCCGCAACCGAACATAAGCTCACAAAACCTTCCACTTCTGTTTGAAGAGTTAATCTATTTAGTACTAACATTGGCGTGGTAATATGTAACCCAATGCCTAATTTTCTAAATTGCAGTCAAAATTGAAAAATGAAGATGTATGTTGTGAAAAAATGCTTCCCACTTCTGCTTTAAATTCTTGTGACCAATCTTTAGACATGAGAAGTTCATACGTTTCATTAGGTGAGAGCTTTGGGACATTGACTAAACTTAAGAAAAGCATGTTTAACTTTATAACTTTCCACCTGTAGTATTCAACAGGTAAGTACCCACTGCAATAAGGAATAATAGATTGAAACTAAGTGTCTGACTGGACAACTCACTGCTGTGCAAGTACAAATATAGCTATCCTTTCCAAAAATTAGTAGAGCAGATCTGTATGCTTTTTATATGACAGTTTATATGATTTCCAAAACACACACACCTTTCAAATTTACATCAATCACTCATTTGCATGATTAAGTACATTTTTAATATTTAATAAATATTGTGGACCAAGGTGCAGAGATCTATCAGTGAGGTACAAGTACATTAAGTGTGAAATAGATTTCAAAACTACATTAAAATAATTAATTTTTATGACCAAAGAAATATTTCTCAAAATAAAATTTCTTATGTAGAACTCCCCCTGCCAGTTGATTGAGCCTTTTTTATCAGAATTAATCATATAGTCTGAGAAGCAATCAGATTTGTAGCATCAGTGGTGCAACAGGCATCACACACACCTTTGGTACGGAAGGCTGTGGGTTATTTTCCCACACCAGGTATATTGATTGCTGACACTGCAGTGCAGCATAAGGAGGGGGATGCTGCACTCCTGAGTGTGTCATCCTTTGAATGAGATATTAAAATGAAGTCCCATCTGCTTAAGTTGGTGATAGTTCAGATAGATATAAATAAATGAAAACAAACCATTGGAACTGGTGCACAAATAACACAAAAAGAAACTGACCAGGGAGGCCAGGACTCAAAAAGCAGGATATTTTAATATACGATTAAAAACTATGGTTAAGCACTTTCATCCTAATTGAGATTGTCAGAACCGCTGAATGATGGTCAAATGGATATAAAAGATCCCATGGTACCTATTGAAAAGAGTAGGGATTCTTTATTGGTTAGTGTAACTTGTATGCATTATTTACATTATTTACGCAATATTAATTTTAATTTTATATAATATAAAACAGTCTCAAATGCTTTAATTATTTCCACCACCCTTTTTTCCGTAGCCAAAAACATATTTTCTTCAAAATGTGTGCTATCCATTTTTCCAATGTATTTCACTTCATTAAGTGTTTCATTCCATATTATCCATAAAATCTAGAATATTTTTATTCAGTTTTTTAACCTGTTTTTTTATTACTACAATGCCCATATTCAAACATATTCATGTTCAAAGCTTCAACCTTATTGAAACATTTCAACAACTTATTGTTACATATTTTTCCCACAAATTCTTTATTCTAAAACATTTAAACAACACGTTTTGCTGTTTCAAGCCATATACAAAAATCACACACTCTTTCCTGTTTTTTTATAAGGCTTATTAGCTTTAACAAGTAATTTTCCTGTTGTCAGTCTCCACAAAAAATCTCTACATTTATATATTTTTTCACCATGTAAATCTATTTTAATAGCATTTCTTTTCCATTCTTTAAATGTTTTCATGGGAAGACATGGGGCCGGATTCACGAAGGCTTGCACGGAGTCTGAGAGTAGTGTAAGACTCCATGCAGCCTTCGCGATCCAGGAACAGCCCAAAGTCCGTGTAAGAGACAAGCTAAAACGTCTCTTACATGGAGTGGGCGTGGATAAACTAATCACCTCACTTGCAGCCGAATAGCATGCAACTGAGGATGATTAGCGATCCAGGAAGCCCAGAACAGCCCGTGTAAGAGCCGTTTTAGCTGCAGAAATGTACTCAGTTGACAACTGAGTACGTTTCTCAAACCGCAATGGAGCCATGTCAGCTCCAAATAAAGGGTGCATATGTGTCAGGCAGCATGCCAATGGCCAAATATGTGGCCATTGGCAAGGTAACCTGATGCAAAAATATAAAAAATATAATTTTTTTTTCGGCGATCGCCGATGTGTAAACCCAGCGCAGCCCAGCAAACGGGCTGCACTGTATAAAACATAAAACGAAGGTTATAAACCCACAAATGTGGGTTTTATGCAATACATGGAATTTCAATGCAGGGACCAGCAGACCAAAAACAACATGGCCACCGTTGTGGTTGCTAAGGGGGGAAGCTGAGTCTAAGAGATGTAACTAAGCATTAGTAGGCAATCTGATGCAAATGAGTGTTAGGATACTGAATTCCACTGTCACATAGCAAATGAGCACATTCTGAGTAGTGTAAGAGTTACAAAAGGGGGAGGAACAGAGTAGGAAATAGGTGACATCACAGGGGGGAATGGTAAAAAGAAATGCAGTTCATTGGAGGTCAGAGTTACATGACAGATGTCAGACAGATATCATGGAAAGAGGTGTGCCACTAGATAAGCATGAGAAAGTCAAGAAATGGAAGGTGTACACTGTTGCCTACACCAAAGTTTCTTGCTGGGCGTGTATGCGCACGTGTGCGCGCCATGAAGCGCGAGTAAGACAGTGTGCGCGCGTGTAAGGCAGACTGAGCATGTGGGAGCATGTTGGTAGCTGTTTAACACTGTTTGCACGAGTGTGCGCGCGTGTAGGGCAGACTCAGCATGTAGAAGCCTGTTGGCAGAGCTGTAACACTGTTTGAGTTCGTGTGCGCGCATTTTAACCCGAATAAGATGATTCTGAGCCGTGTAAGCATGTGCGCGCGCGTGCAAGCCACTGTGAGCGTGTTTCAGCTGGTATACACGCTGCTCCCCCCTGAGGAAACAGAAAGGAAGCAACATAATTAGTAGGAAGCTACCAGGGAATACTGCTGGAGCTAGCAGGTGAAAACAATTAGAAGCAGGCAATTACACAGGCAGAATAGTAGCTCAGCCCAACACCTGCAAAGAGCAGTGCAAGATGTTTCTCTGAAGAGACACTGCAAGACAGGAGTAAGCTATTAGAAGTGAAAGCTGAACTCGGAGCAGAAATGTTAGGGGCTGCCATAGCTGTCATAATGAGACATAGGCAACTTGCTGAGGGTGGTGACAATGCAGATGGTGCCAGACAACCCACAGTGAGGAGACTGAGAAGAGTGTACAGGCCCAGGGTCCCCTACCATGGGTTACATGATCTGGAGATAGTAGAGCACTATAGAGTGGACAGAAACCTCCTGCAGCAAATAGTGGAGCTGTGCAGGCCATGCCTCACACACAGAACCAAGAGTGGGGAACCCATCCCAGTGGAAACCAAGGTATGTGTTGGCCTAAGAATACTAGCAACAGGTACCTTCCAGAGACTAACTGGTGATATGATGGGGATATCACAGGCATCAGCCTCCAGGGTACTGCACCAGTTCCTGGATGCCATGTCAGTGATCATGTACATTTCCCCAATGCCCGTGAGGTATTGGCCAGCAATATGCGTCTCTTCCAGCAAATAGCGGAATACGCTGAGGTAGTGGGTGCAATAGACTGCACGCACATATGCATCAAAGCACCAGCCGGTGAGCGGGGTAGGGCATACATTAACCGCGAGGGCTTCCCCTCCATTAACTGCCAGGTCATGTGTGATGCCCAGGGCATAATAATGAATGTGTGTGCTGGCTGCTACCATGATTCCCACATCTGGCATTTGACGCAGCTGTACCAGACATTTGCCAATGGGGACATCCCGCATGGACACCTAGTGTGGGATGCAGGTTATGCACTGGAGCTGTGGCAGATGACACCCATCAGAAACGCACACACACCTGAACAGGAACGCCATAATGAGGCACACGCACAAACACGTAATGTAATAGAGCGTGTGTTTGGGCTGCTCAAGTCACGGTTCCGGTGTCTGGACACATCTGGTGGAGCCTTGCAGTACACACCAACTACATGTACCCAAATTGTCATGGTATGTGCTATGCTACATAATATGATCTTGCGAAAACAGCTGCAGCAGGACCAGCATAGGGCCGGGCCAAACAGCCCCCCACCATTGCCAAGGCCATCACAGGCAGAGCGTGACTCAGAGGAGGAACAACCTGAGCCTGCCCCAGTAGGCAGAAGGAGGCGTGCCCAGTATGCCCTGGCCTTGGTAAAGAGGCAACGCATAGCACATACACTGGCTCAGTAAGAACCCTGGGAATGATACCCCCTAAGACTCACTCAAATAATAACAGGGATGCCTAAAATGACATGACCTGCTCACAAACATGTACAGGGCGTGTAATATGTGCATCCGACAGAGGCAGCCCTGCAGCACCACCTGAGGCATGAATGCCATGTGTTAAGTAATGTAACACCATGTACTATATGCACACCTGAGGACCCTGACTAACATCCTACCCTCACCAAGCATCATGCCACAATATGACAATGAGATGATCAAGTGCAATAATTGACTGAAGTATCGCAGTTAGTCAAAGGGGAACCAATGTGTGCCAGCCTGGGATGACATGCTGAGCATGACATGATGCTCCACCTGCTAGGACTGGCGTGCACCTATCAGTGCAGGCCGTATGGATACTGGCAAAGGCTGTTGTTACCCACAGCGTGCCCTGAATAGATAAGGCTCAAAACACAAACCTACCTCTATAGGTATCAGAAGGGATAAGAATAAGATAAGGGATAAGTCGAAACAGCAAGATGCATGCAGTCTAAACTCACCCAGTATGGAGAATGTTGATATCTGTCCTGTAACAGAAAACTGAGTCAAGGCTCACAACAGCACCCTAACACTACCAGGTTACACCTCATACTGTGCTGTACAGCCTCAAAACATGGAACAAGCTACAAAAGGAGGGTGACTAGCAATAATTGTCAAGGATAACCACACCCCCATGTTGGTACCACAACAAGAAGCAGCATGGACTAGCCATGGTCAAGTAACAGTGGCTAAAACTGCCCCCCAGTTTATAGCCTGCTACAGACTACTGTCCCAACACCAGGAACTGCACCTGGCCTATGCTGGAATACATGAATATATAAAGTCCTCCAAACCACATTATATTGGGTGACTGAAAATACCCAGACATAGACTGGGAGCATTATACTAGCTCCAACACTGTAGGACAAAAGTTCATAGAATCCATAAACCAAAATGTCCAGGAACAACGTACCAGTCCTAGAAGAGGGGTAAGCATACTGGATGTGATAATCAGCAACATGGGTACTGGATGGCAAGATGAGAAGTGTATTGCTCACTGGTAAAACCAGACCATAGAGTAATCACACTGGATATACAAATCCTGACCACAGTCTCTGGCCAGAAAACCACAGTGGAAAACATGTGTAAAGCAATATTTGCTCTCCTCCAAACTGATGTGGAATCCATTAAAGGTCCTGTGCAGGTGCAAAATATGGGCCACACCTCAGAACCTGTAATACAGCCATTCCATGAACACTGCCAGGAATGCTTGGATTATGCAATCCTAAATTAAAACAAGACACAATGCCATACACGCAGGCATCTGGCATGGTGGACACCAGCCATAACCAAACCATGCAAGAGAATGAGGAAGCTACTACATGATAGAGCAAACATAAACAATGAAGTAATCACTGATCAGTAGTATGGCAATAAAATATGTCCACACATACAATCCACTAAGGCCAGCCACAACAAGTTGAATCTGTGAATCCTGAGGCAATGTTACACCTGCCCCAAGTACACAGACAACCCCAACTCCCCCAAGAAATACAAATATATGTGAGAGATGCAACCATCTATCCAAACTGGAGGCTGAGCTCCCTCAACTCAGTACTCCCAAAACTAGTCAGGAGGAGAAGGTAACCACACACACACCACAAACACAGTCCCACATAGACCTATCACAACTGCAAACCAAAGACATAAACACAGAAAAACATTCCCGGAGGCACAAATTACAAACACAGCACACCAACAGAGGCCTCTAAAGCAGACACCCAATCAAACAACTTCCAAACATAGCACATGCAACACATAGTACACAAAGCTGGTGTGCCAAACAGTCACAGGCCAGAAGGAGAAACAAGATGCCTGATACAGTTGTAATAGGTGACTCCATAGCGAGACACACTGCTGTCCCGCACACCAGACTGAACAAGGGAAAGGGTACAGTAAGCTGCCTGTAGGCTGCCACAATACGCCACATAACACAAGTATGCAGGTCACCCCAAAGCAAGTAGAAATATGATGCAGTCATAGTTCATGCTGGTGTGAATGACCTGAGATGTACCTCCCTAGACTACATGAAAAGAGACATAGATGAGCTCACTGATTATGTAGTCCAGGCCGGTATGACACTCACCGTTTGCAGCATCCTACCCTTACCAAGAATAATGCCACAGTACAAACACGGAATGATCAGTCATAGCAAGTGGCACACTTACTGGTGTCATTCCAAGGGGATCCAATGTCTGTCTGCTTGGGATGTCATGCTTGACAAGCCACGCAGCTGTTCCTGGGATGGCTTGCACCTGTTACCCCTGGGCGTCTGGATATTTTTGCCACCTCCATAGAGCCTTTTGTAGGCAAGGCTGAAAAGACTAACCCACCACCCTAGAAAACATAAGTGGAAAGAAACATAAGGGTAATGCTGACCAATGCCAGATGTGTAAACCCCAATATGCATGCTCCCGAGGCCATCCCCAGTATGGAGAACATTGATGTCTGTGCAGTGACAGAAACCTGCTGCAAGCCTCCTGACAGCACACCAGCACTACCAGGTTATACCACATATCATGTGTCATGGCCCCAAAACCTGGAACAAAACATAAAAGGAGGGTGAGTATCCATATTCAGCACAGACACCCATACGTCCAGGTAACTGACAATGCACAAGGCATTGGAGTCCACCCATGTGCAACTAACTGTAGGCAAGACTGCTGTACAGTCTGTAGAATGCTACAGACCACACTCTCACACACAGGAACCCCACCCAGCCGTCCTGAAGACACTGGACAGTATGAATGTCCCACCAAATACCAAACAAGGTACCACAAATTACCACATAGGTGGTAAACCATTATGTATGGAAGGAGTAATCAGGGACCTAGGGACACAAGTGGACAGTAACCTGTTATGTGACACTCACATTGCCAATGTGGCTAGGAAGACTGTCTACATTGGACACCATATCATGAAAGGATTCACATCTACGTCAACAGAGGTCATTGTGCCCCTATACTGTTCTCTTATCACACCCATAATCTAGTACAATGCCTCATATGGGATGTACCTTACCTGACCCCTCAGCAGTTAGACCTCAAAGGTACCTCACCAAGAGGATAAAGGGTCTCAAATATATGTCATATGCTGCCTGGCTGTAGATACCCCAGCTGAATGCAGTCACATACTGCCTACACAGAGGCATTGCATGCCTGTTGTACAAGGCCATGCCCAACACAGGAGTAATGGACATGCTCCACCCCAGAAAACTCAAAGCCATCGGAGCTGTGAGAGTGAGAGATGTCAACCTCAACAAATAATGAAATAGGATGTGCTGGAGGGACAGATACATAATCCAGAGGCTCCCCACACCCTGGACCAGAATCCCACTCCATGTTAGGCAGAGCCCCTCCCTGACACTCTTCAACAGGAATCTTGCCAAGTGGATGGATGATTGTAGAGTTACACTGGGGGTCTTCACTGTGTCATGTCCAGACAGAGGCACAGCAAAGCAAATCATAAATGGCCATAATATTCACATAGCAAGGGGTGGCAAAAGCCACACACACTCTGGCTAGGCTAACAAATGCCCTAGGGTGGATAGCCTAGTATGAACCTATGAACCTATGAAGATACAAATTGTACAGGGCACTAAGGATAATCCCAAGGCTTTCACAACTGATGGTAGGAACTGTGTTGGGAATTCACAGATATGCTCTGAATCACACAAATATCACAAACAACATACCAAACACACACACATATTGCCAACATACATCCTGACAGGTGCAGTGCAAACCCCCTCAGAATGCAAAATATCTATCCCAGCAGACTGCTGGCCCCCTGACATTGCAGATGCTGAGGTAACATCCAGCATCTACAAAGCAAAACACACAGCAGCAATGGTATGAGATGGTGTCCTGGGCTGAGTCCAACATGGACTCCAAGACGAATGGAATGCCAAATCACACTACTGCTCAATGTCAGCCTTACCACAGGATATGTACCCAAAGAGCAGTGTACAACAACAGTGGTCCTTCTCAACAAAGGTGTTGCCTGAATGGATACTGAAAACTACCACCCCAGAATCCTGAGAAGCTCGGTCTGCACAGCTATGGAAAGGATCAGCATGTACCGCAGACATAAAGATATTGGGGACCTACTGACACCGGACCCTTCCCAGTGTGGCTTTCTTAAGTGCAGATCCTGCCCCTAAACATGTTTGACTCAATTGAAACTGTTATTAAGGTCATTGATGAGGGCAATGTGGTCCACACAGCGTAGCTGGACCTTGCAAAGGCTTCTATACAATACCCTATGTGTTCATTATAGATAAGCTCACCAGCTTAAATATAAACCCCTATGTCAGTAGAGGGGTTGCAAACCAGACCAAGGACAAAACAGACATGGTCAGACATGCTGCAGCCATGTTAGACTACAAACCAGATACAACTGGCATCCCACAAGGCTTGGTCTTGGGATCTCCCTAGTCTGGTATATATGTCCCATAGGTACAGGCCAACATGGAAGGACTGTGTCTGAACATGTTTGCAGAGGACTACAAACTGCTCACCATATATGATCCACTAGCTGACACAAGCATCCCACAAAAGGGCCACATAGAAACAGACAATTGGTGCCATAGCCATGTCAGCAAGCTAATTGCAGAAAAGTGTATAGTCAACCCCCGTGGATATACAGTAAGTGCCCACAAATTACCACATAGGTGTTAACCCATTACGTACTTAACATGTAATGAGAGACCTGGGGACACAAGGTGATAGATATCCTGCATTGGACAAACATGTGCTGTAGTGTTTAAAGAAACATACCATATACCCACCTAATCATGAAGGTTGTCAGATCTAGATAAGGGGAGGTCATTGTGACTCTGCAGTCATCCTTCATCAGCGTTACAATTGACTACAATAGCCCCTGTGGGATGTACCTCAGCAGACACCTCCATCAACTGTAAAGTCCCCAACAGTACCTCACCAGGAGTATCAAAGAGCTTGCACAGATGCCATGTGTTGCCTGTGTTGCTGGTATCAATAAACATGCTGCACCTTGTACAATCTAAATGGCAGTGAGCTATGCACATGAGACCTGAACCCCAGCACTGACTTGCATAGGACAAGCTGTACTGCATGATCCATAACACAGAAGCCACCCCCATCCATGAGTAAACTCCCAGTACAGGCTACCCATAGAGTCACTTATCGATTTTCCTCAATAGGAATCTTGATGAGTGGATGGGAGATGGTAGCTTTATCCTGGGTATCACTGTCATGTCACAGGTAGACAGAGGCACAGTATACTAACCATGACATGTCATGGCAAACTCCACTTACAATGTGTGTCGAAGGACAAACACACTCTCCGACTAGCATTAGAAATGGACTAGGGCACATCGCTAGTGTTTGCAAATGTACACCTATGTTGTGGAATACACTACCAATGTTGGACAAGCCTGGTTTAAGTAGTTCATATCTGAACATAATGCAACATGGTCAGATGTACACAACTGGCCCCTAACTAGGCTGTTGTGCTCACTATGGAAATGTAAAGCAGTGATAGCACTAAAGCCCAGGATACTGTCCACCACAGTCAAAGTACTGAACCAGTACACTATACAGTACTACAGTGTTAGGTCAGTGTGAAAGGATGTTGACAACTGTATGCAAAGTATCCCATGCAAACCCTGCAGGCACAGTATAATCCTGTTGTGTTCACACACAAAGCAGTTGTACAGTAACTACACAACATGACACACAACACACAACCATAAACGGGAGATATTTGTTGAAGTTCACACTCATCCACAAATGTGGTTGGCTGCAGAGTTCAACATATGGAATGCTCACACTAGGCATGCTCACACACTTTGATAAAAGAGACATATGTCAGACAACATGCCATGGGAAGGCTGAACTGGGCATGCTCACACACTTAGGCCAAATCTCAGTTTAGCAGTTAGCCACACATATCTGGTATTTTTACGTGTTATTCCAGGAACCAACCACATTACAGCAGTCTGCCCAGTGCACACAGTTAAATGACTACAGAGACATACGTGATATAGTGGATCCCTCCCATATGCAAACATCTTCCACAGATACACAAGTTGTTCATACAAACAGGGAATGCTATGGCAATAAAGACGTGCAAACAGTCTATCAGCAACAAATAATGTGCATTTGACAATTAAACATATGGGTGTAGAGGTCAACACTAGGCTGTTTGCCCTAGGGAATGACAGCTTAGCCAGAGTGTGCTTGGTGTCTGCCTCCCCACAGGATGCACATTCCCCTTTCTAAACACCGATTATGTCAGCACCCTATAAGTACAGCAGGAGAAAAGAAACCTCCCAGTAATGCTAATAGCGCGCTCCGCTAATGCATCCGTCTCAAGTGTCATAACATAGTTAGGTAGGGGTTTCAATCCTGCAAATGCTCAGAGTGTGTGTGTGTGTGTGTGTGTGTGTGTGTGTGTGTGTGTGTGTGTGTGTGTGTGTGTGTGTGTGTGTGTGTGTAAGTCTGTGGGAGAGAAATGTCCCTTTTGGCAACTGGGAAAACACACTACAGGATGCACATTCCCCTTTCTAAACACAGATGATGTCAGCACTAAGTATAGCAGGAGAAGGGAAACCTCCCAGTAATGCGAATAGTGCGCTCCACTAATGCGTCCGTCTCAAGTGTCATAACATAGTTAGGTAGGGGTTTGAATCCTGCAAATGGCAAGTGTGTGTGTGTTTGGCTGAGGGGGGGTAATTGTGTGTGAGGGAAATGTCCCTTTTGGCAACTAGGAGAACAGACTACAGGATGCACATTCCCCTTTCTAAACACTGATGATGTCAGCACCATATAAGTACAGCAAGAGAAGGGAAACCTCCCAGTAATGCGAATAGCGTGCTCTGCTAATGCGTCCGTCTCGAGTGTCATAACATAGTCATATAGGGGTTTGAATCCTGCAAATGGCAAGTGTGTGTATTTGGATCAGGGGAATTAGTGTGTGAGGAAAATGTCCCTTTTGGCAACTAGGAGAACAGAGTACAGGATGCACATTCCCCTTTCTAAACACTGATCCCTTTCTAAACACTGATGATGTCAGCACCCTACAAGTACAGCAGGAGAAGGTATGTGGCATGGACAATGACTGAGTCATATGTGTCCATGCCTCTGACTGACCTGTATACTGTATACTTGTGTTATGTGGTGGACCATAGTGCCCCACAGGCATATCACTGTGACCTTCACCTTGTCCAGCCTGGTGAGTGTGACCATACTGTACCGGACAATAAAGGTAGCTAACACAACTGTGGCAGGTGTGTTGTCTAGCCGTACAGGCTGTGACTGGCACACAGGATTTGTGTGCTATGTGTTGTGTGATGTGTTCAGGCATAACGTATGCCTGTGTGCCAGCTGCAGAGGTGTGTGCCGCTCAGGCAGGATGCTATTCTAAGGCTCCACGAATGGCCCAGTGTGTTCACGTGCTTGTATTGCTGTCAGTGTAGGTCTACATCAGACTGGTATTGTAGTCACTGTAGTATTGCATGCCACCTGACAGGTTATGCCAGTACTGGGTTCAGAGTGCTTAGTCCCCAGTTTGGCTATGTGGTTCCATCTCATACATGTGTTGTACGTCCATGTCTAGGGGAGAGGGTTGACTGTGTACATGTGACAGCTGTGACATTGCCACATGACCCACATATTCCACAACTGTAGCATAGAGGTGACTGACAACTGACCTTTGAACATGCTACCATAGTATTGTGATTGCCATGGTGATTAACAGCACATAGGGCTAATGGGGAACAAGGTGCATAGGTTCATAGCGTCATACTAGGCAATCTGCCCTAGGGCATTTAAGAACCTAGCCAGAATGTGTTTGGCTGTCGCCATCCAATGTAAATATATCTTGCCATGCCCTTTTCCGAGGTTAGTATACTGTGCCTCTGTTTAACAGTGACACAGACGTGATACCCGGGGTAAACCTACAATGTCCCATCCACTCATCAAGATTCCTCTTGAAGAGAGTCAATGAGGGACTCTTCCTAACCTGGACTGGGATTTTATTCCAGAGTGAAGTGAGCCTCTGGGTTATTAATCTGTCCCTCCAGCATGTCCTATTTATTTCATTGCTGAGGCTCAGGTCTCTCAAGCGTGTATCCCGATGGGATTTGGATATTCTCAGGTGCAGCATGCCCATTAATTCTGGTTTCGACATGGTGTTATACATTAGGCACAGATCGCCTCTGAACAGGCGGTATGCCACTGAGTAGAGCTGGGGTTTATTTAACCGGTCAGCATATGGCATCTGTTTGAGCACTTTGATCCTCTTGGTGAGGTACTTGTGGGGTCTTTCCAGTTGCTGCAGGTGTCTGGTAAGGTACATCCCGACAGGGGGATTGTACTCAATTATGGGCCTGATGAGGGATGAGTAAAGATGCACGATGTCCTCCCCTGATGTAGATGTGAATCCCTTCATGATGGGGTGGGCTATATACAATGTCTTTCTAACCACTTTGGCCACGTGGTTGTCAAATGAGATTGCTATCAACTTGGGTCCCCAGGTCCCTAATTACTTCTTCTGTACATAATGGAGTACCATCTATGTGGTACTTTGTGGGCACGTTGTTTTGCCAAAGGGGATGACTATACACACTTTTGCATTCAGCTGGAGGCCATGGCTCTGGCACAAGTTGTCTGTTTCTATGATGCCCCTTTGGAAGATGCTTGTGTCGGCTGGAGAGTCTATTATGGCGGCCAGTTTGCAGTCATCTGCATATTTGGTCAGCCACAGTCCTTCCGTGTTGGCCTGTACCTCCGATAAATATATACCAAACAAGAGAGGTCCCAGGACTGAGCCTTGTGGGACACAACTCGTAACTGGTTTGGAGTCTGGCATGGCTCCAGCAATTCTAACCATGTGGGTTCTGTCCTTGAGACAGTGTGCAATCCATCTAGTGACATAGGGGCTTATATTTAAGCTGGTGAGCTTCTCTAGAATGCCCGAGTGGGGTATTGTTTGAAGGCTTTTGCGAGGTCCAGGTAGGCTGTGTGAACCACCTTCCCCTCGTCAATGGCCTTGGTGACTGTTTCAAAGAAATCAACCAGGTTTGAGAGGCAGGATCTGCCCTTAACAAAGCCAAACTGGGTATGAAGCAGTGTCTGTAGGTCCGCAATATCTATATCTATGTGGTCCATGATCCTTTCCATAGCTTTGCAGACCAAGCTAGTGTGGCTTATGGGGTGATAGTGTCCAGGATCCATTGAGGCACCACCTTTCTGTAGAGGGACTACTGTTGCTGTACGCCACACTTTGGACACATATCCTGTAGTAAGACTGGGATTGAACAGTAGGTTTATGTTTGGTAGTAGCACGTCTTGGTGGTCATGTAGGACACAGCCCGGGACACTGTCTCATCCCATTGATGCAGTGTGTATTGCTTTGGAGAGGGCGGCTCTTACCTGAGCATCTGAGATGTCAGGGGGGCAGCACTCTGCTGGGATACATATTTGCCCTTTCAGTGTGGAGGGGGGTGAGAAGTTTGCACTGAACCTGTCAGCTAGAATGTTGGCAATGTCTGTGGGTTTGGTGTTTCTATTGATATTTTGGACTACCTCTGAGCATATCTGGGAATTACCACCCAGGTTCCTAACATAACTAAAGAAAGCCTTGCGATTATCCTTAGTGTTCTGTGCAATTTCTGTCGAAGCTGGCCTTAGACAATCTTATGAGTGCCTGTACTTATTTGCTAATACTGATCAGTGATGCCTTCCCTATTTGTGAATTTGCTGCATCATTTGGTAGCTTCCTCCTTCTATTGTGTAGTTTGTTTATGGCTGGGGTCCACCAGACAGGACATCTGCCTTTGGAGGATTGGGTCTTGGTTTTATTCAGGATCACTTGATCCATGCATTCCTGAAGGCGTCCGTAGAATGCGTTTATAGAGGAATCTGCGGTCTGGTCTGTAGTTTCCACAGGCCCGGGGTCTTTGAAGGTTTCCACCTCAGTTTTGAGGAGTGTGAATTTGCTTTAGAGAAGTTGTTCACTGTGGTGTTCTGGGCAGGGGGTGTGGTCGGAATGTGAATATCCAGTGAGATTAGTTTATGGTCCCATCTTACCAGTGAGGGATACACTTCTGGTCTGGAGCATAGAGTCCCCATGTTGGTGATGATCAGGTCCAGTATGTTTCCCCTTCTTTTGGGAGTGGTAACAAGTTGTTCCATAGCATTTGAACTCATATATTCTAGGAATCTTTAGCCTAGGGTGTTGGAGCTAGAGTCATGCTCCCAGTCCATGTTTGGGTAGTTGACGTTGCCCAATATAATGGTGTTTGGAGAGACCTTCATATTTCCACTGTTCACAGGATGGCCGAGTGCAGTTCTTGGGTTTGGGAGGGTGGTCTATAGCAGGCTATAACCTGGAAGGCAGTTTCACCCATTGTTAGTTGCACATGGATAGACTCTGATGCTTGGTGCTTTGCCACCAACCTGGAGGTGTGGGTATCTTTGATGAATATCAGTACTCCCCCCTCCATTTGTGGTTCGTTCCAAGTTTTGGGGCTGAAAAGCATGGTATGAGGTTAAACCTGGTAGTGCTGGTGTGCTCTCAGTAGCCCTGAACCAGGCATCTGTTACTGCACAGATATCGATGTTCTCCATGCCAAGGAGTGTTTCGGGTGCATACATCTTGAGGTTTAGACTTCTGGCGTTGGGTAGCATTACTCTTAGTTTCTTATCCCTTGTGATACCTATGAAAGTGGGTTTGTCATTTGAGCCTTGCCTAACATAGACACTATGGGGGTAGCAAGAGCCTTTGCCAATATCTGAAAGCCCAGGGGTGACAGGTGCAGGCTGTCCCTAGTGAAGCAGGTGGTTCAACAGAAGATGAATATGTGAAGGTGTAGTGCCTGTGATTAGTTAGCAGTAGCATATATGACTGCTCACATGGACACATGCCAGGTAAGTCATATGCACTGTCACAGGCAATGTACATGTGAACAGGACAAACAGTGACATTCTGTCAAGTGAGACATGGACATACATATAGTAAGCTATGCAGATGGCACTAGGAGTCCACAGAAGCTCTATAACTATGCATTGCAGGTGTGATCAGTATTCCAGGGTAATTGCAAGCAAACATGCATGCAAACAAAGCTACAGTAAACAGGGCTGCATGTAGTCCATTGTACAACAAACAAGCTGTACCACTTCCAGTAGGTAACACTGCAAATGTGCAGGCACTATGCACATGTACATGGAAATACACGGGTCAGATGGCTAGGGTCCAGTCTCAGCGCACACAAGTGTACAGACCATGTACTGTCAGGATGTACAATAACTGGATGGAAACCCATGTGCTCATACCTGCAGTAATACACATGTCAAGTAACCGACATTGAGCCTTCACTCAGTGGTTCCATACTTAGTAGGATGTATGCTACCTGGCCTGCCACCACAGTATCCCTGACATATATGGGGACTCTCCCTCCTGTGACAGTTAGTTTTGTGTGTTGGGGCTGTCTAGCATGGTATGAGATGTGAGCTTGCAGTGCTAGGGTGCTCCTGTGTGTCCTGTACCAGTCATGCACACATATCAACATCCTCAAACATCCGCATTGCAGAGTCCAGTGTGGGCAACATGCCACTTGCAGTTTACATGTCCATCATTGCGTATTACTACATTCATTACCTTATCCCTGTGCTACCTATGTATGTAGCCTTCTGTTGACATCATTACCACCAGTATGCCAACATGTGCAGATGATACACTATGGTATTTACCATGGGTGTAGACAGCAGTACATGACAATCACACCCTTACTGCATCAGGCATGCTGTGATATACCCACAATTAATTCAGCACACAGTACTGTTAACAACATGATACTATTACTACACATCTATGTGGTCACCCTGTGCATCAGCAACATGTTAACCTGTACCTGCACAGTTGTTACAGATTGCAGGAGGTGGCACAGTTTCATCATATGCACAGGGTGTGAACTTGGTATGCCTGAGTCAGCCACTGATACCACCGATTGACATGTATGTGTATGTGTGTTGGTGAGGGACAGCAGTAGAAGGTGGGGCAATGTTGATGCAGTGTGTGCGTGTATGCGGTAGCCCTAGGTGTTGTCAATTCGCATGTGTGTATGGATGCACACAGTTCCACTTCATGGCTGCCATATACTGGTGTTTGTGGACAGCCACAGACTGTACCTGCCAGGTCATACAGATCAGTGTCTCTGGCCCACGGACACGGTACCTGTGCCTTGCAGGGGTGCTACAGACCGTATCCAGTACCAACCCAGACTGGGTACTGTCATCAGAAGCAGGTGTTCGTTGACTGGACACAGATCCCTGTCGGGCCTGGCCAGAGCCACGTGCACGTGGTCTCCTGGGGCGGTCTGATGACAGCACAGACCCAGCATTGCTGGGGCTGCTGCTGGCACTACGGGGGCGGCCGCGGCCCTGTTGTCCGACTGCCAGCTGTTGCTGGCATACGGCCACGTCAATGCCTCAACCGTCCACCATCGCCCTGGCTCATGGACATGTAGTTGTGGAACCGGTCTAATATGTCCCCACAACGTCTGTCTATGACATCGGTGAAATCACGGATGGCAGCCGCAATGTCACGCATACTGTCAGTCATGGCTGTGCGACATGCTGTCAGCTCCCTCAGACCCTGTCTGGTGTACCGTTCCATACGTGACTGTGCCTGCATGACAGCCCGAAACATAGCTGAGGTTGTAAGACCTCTGTGGGCATGTCTGACAGGGGTAGTACGCCCACGGATGCTCCCACGAGAACCCCTGGACATCTGTCTGTGTGGTACCATCTCTGGGCCATGCCCATGGCTGCTGTGAGGGGAGGCATGTGCCACAGATACCACATTACCCTGGTCAATGCCCACTGTATGCTGTCCATCACCTAGGGACATTGGTGACAAAAGGTGTATTGGCAGGATAACTGTGCGCATTGATGGGGTCGACAGCTGTGTACTGTCAATCAGCTGACCAATGGCGGACCCTGGCATACCTTCCTGTGCCATTACACAGATGTCATCATTATCAGTACCCATGGCACCTGATTCAGGTTCCCTGCTACATGACACCAGAGCAGCACCAGAACCTGTGGGAGGGAAACAGGAAACACAGTTTACAATGTCTACACATTACCAGTGATGCACACATGCGCAGGTGCACACATGCACACATGCGCAGGTGCACACGTGCACACATGCGCAGGTGCACACGTGCACAGCTGCGTGCAAGCACACACATGCGCAGGTGCACACGCACACATGCGCGCGCACACATGCGCGCGTGCACACATGCGCAGGTGCACACGTGCACACATGCGCAGGTGCACACGTGCACACATGCGCAGGTGCACACGTGCACACATGCGCAGGTGCATACAATTGTACAGTACTCAGTATGCGTGATATCAACACACAGACACACCTACATGCATACAAAGAGCACTACTAAGTGAGCCGAATATTACTATTACTATCAAGACTATTACAGGAATTGTTAATACACTCACCAGTATGGATAGGCTGCATTGCTGTTACACCGGAGGGACCTGCAGATGTGAAGAAACTAATGTCAGTGGGCACAACTGTGCCATTGTTACTGAGTATGATACAGGTCAGTAGTACAACAGTCGCCTTTCACAGGTCAGCTGCTAATATTGAGGATATCACACTTGCACATTAAATACTATGGTGACAGCTACAAACCAAGGACACACCTCACACATGCATTAACTACCATTGTACACAACAGTCAACTATACATATGGCATATTACCTGCACATTCACTGTCTTGCTGTTGCGTGGCTCCAGCCTCCATCATAATGCATGTCTGCTGCTGTTGTTGTTGTTGGCGGACTGGAGCCACTACACTCATGAGCAGTCCCTCCAGTCTGGTGAGTGGAGGATGTGTAGCCACCCCACCACCTGTGGCGACCTGTTGCCTGTGGATATCCGACGCACGCTGACGAACATTTCTGATTAAATCACTGCAGTGATGTCGTACCTGCTCATATGTCCAATTATGTGTGCCTATGTCATTTACCTGATGGACCAGGTCTTGCCACAGTGCAGCCCTCTCCTGCTGATTCTGGCTGGTGCGGGAAAAGAGTATTGCATAATCCTGCACCAGGCTCTGGTGTATCTCGTCATCCTCAGCTGTGGAGTAAGTGGGATTCCGCGGGTGAGCCTTGTACCTGAAAAAGAAAATAACCTGATATCAGCAATATATGTCAGCAGAATTTGGCACACATACTACACATGCTACTCGACTGTTATGATACAACACATCTCACATATATAGCATCTGTCTGTCTATTGGTGGATACACATGTAAATGGCCAGGTATCAGTGCTCAGCCAGCAACTGTGCAACAGTACCTGGCACACTCCATATGACATACTACCAAACCCCAGCAGTCAGAACACTGATTCAGGTCAAGAGCACCTCCTCACTCTGGGGGTTTGTATCTAGGTACTGTATGGCCTACATCATCAACTACTGTGAGCTGACCACACACTAATTGCCCTGGATATACATATCCCACCTCCACCACCAGCACAAACTACTATAGTGAATAACATTACAGATGCAGACTTTGCACTTTGTAACAGTGACATGGTATCCTTTCAGCCCACTGGGCCAGTGGCAGATACAACCCACAATGCTGACCCCTACACAATTGCTTTCTACAGACATCTCCGAGAATGCATGGATCATGCAATCCCATATATGACCAAGACACTCCACAAAGGGACAGCATCCTGTCTGGTGGACCCCAGCCATAGACAGATTGTATTACAGAAGATGGAAGCTACTGCAAGACAGAGCATAATTCCATAAAGGGAGGGAATGCCTGAGCAGCACTAGTAAGGATCTATTTTCCATCATACAAACACCCATGGGCAACTTTGAGAGGGAAATCAAGAGGGACACTACAGATAACCAGAAGGCCTTCTTCAGTTATGTTAGCAACCTGGTCAGAATCCATCCTCTATGCCCATAGTTGGTACACAACAACAAATATTTCACTGACACCACAGATATTGACAACATTGTGGCAGACAGGTTCAGTGCAGGTGTCACCCCACCCTCTCCCCCAAAATAAGACACAGTTATCCCAGCTGACTGTAACCTCCCTGTCATCACAGATGTCCAGATGAGAGCCGCCCTCAGGAAAGCAGAATACACAACATGAATGGGACCTGATGGTATCCCCAGTTGCATGCTACATAAACTCTGACAGGAGCTAAACACACATATAGAAGTGCTATGTAACACTAGCCTGACTACAGGATATGTACCTGTACACTGGCGCACAGCAGCAGTGGTTCCACTCCACGAAGGAGGCACCTCAACATACCAATACAATACAACACAATACATTACATTACAATACAATGCAATACTATACAGTATGCTATTGCCCCTGGGACTACAGCAGCATACTGTTCTGCTACCCTGACCATTGTGACACATGTGGTGTGATGGTACCTGCTGCTGTCACACAGTTACACAGGGTGACTCATATGGCATATTACCTATCTGACTAACATTCAGCAGGGGTATGTGTGACATGTACTCATGGGGAGTCCTGCTTCTTAACACTGTGTGGTTTATTGCAGGGTATGTCTTATCTGTGGGTAGGAACTTTTACCTCCACATGTGCTCTCTATTGCAGTGGCATGCACGACACACAACAGTCATTTAGGTTGTGGATGGTGTGAGGTGTTACTATGGTTGTTGGACATCTGTCATGGGTGTGACTTACGTATGTAAATCCGGGAGTGGTAACCTCTATGTGGGTAGTATATGTGTACTCTGTGGTGTTGTCAGTCACTGTGCATTGGTAATGTGTTTGAGTGCATTGTCACAGTGTTGTACATGTCACTGTGTCCTTTTCCATATCTGTAGCTGTCATGTGAGGTCCATACCATGGCATACATTATGTGGTGTGGAGGGGTACACCGACCTACATGTCCATAGCTGACACACCATGTCTGCTGACACATACCATATGCAGGTATTCCAGGAATAGTGTGCCACTGTGAATATCATTGGGGCCACTATTGTACACATTTATGACCCTGTTCACCCCTGACACATGCAGTGGTGGGCAGCCAATCACATATCTGGTGGTTACTGGTGTAGGTGATTTGAAATGTGGTATGGTACTCCGGTTTTGACACTGGTATTCACTCCATGCCTTTGTCACCAGGCACCTGTTGCAGTACATCTGTACACATGTGCCTCACTCAGAATTTATATACATCTCTCTCTCCCTCTTTCTCTCTATACATATATATATATATATATATATATATATATATATATATCTATATAGATATATATATATATATATATATATATATATATATATATATATATATATATATATAGATATATATATATATATATATAGATATCTATATGTGTATATATATACATATATATATATTGATGTACATATATTGCTATCGATGTGGAGGGGGACACAGAGGGGTGAGAGTGACAGAGGGGGTGGGACAGGGTGTGTTGAGGTCATCATATACAGTCATACCTGTAGATAGTCGGATCAGTCTGTATGTATATGTATCTACATATATCTATATCTGTATGTGTGCATTACATATATATGTTTGTACATATTCTGTCTATCTACATCTGTCTATGTATTCCTACATCTCTCTCTATGTATGTATACATATATGCATATCATATATATATATATATATATATATATATATATATATATATATATATATATATATATATATATATATATATATATATATACATACATACATATGTTGACATACATATGTAGCCATATGATAGACAGGTATATCAACATGTTTGTCTACCATACTGTATACACACACTAGCATACTGCTAAACATACATAACTGTGAAACCTACTTTGTACATTGCACTACAACCTACAGTCAACCTACATTGATATGTGCACATAGATGCTCTCACATACAAATGTATGTACAGCCTTCACTGATAATTGCTGTATGTCCCCTGCCCTTTACACATCTTCATATACATATGGATACAGACCAATGACACATAAGCAGGGTTCACATTATGTAGACCTTTATAGTATTACTTTACATTACCTGTGTTTGTCACAGCTGCTTGTGTTGCCGTCTGGTTATCTGTCCTTCTGCTCCACTTCCCAGTTGTCAGCTTTCAGGTGGCTGTTGCTGAACAGTTTTGTTTGTGTCTGCTTAATTTCAATTTTTTCTGTCTCTGTCTCTCTCTCTCTCTCTCTCTCTCTCTCTCTCTCTCTCTCTCTCTCTCTCTCTCTCTCTCTCTCTGTCTGTCTGTCTGTCTGTCTGTCTCTCACATCCTCCTCAGGGTGCAATGAAAGTATTGCATGTGTGGACTGGGAGTACAGCATACTTTTGTAGGTATCTGCATATGCCCATGTGATGGCCTCTGCACCAGTTGTTAGCCAGCATTTGCTAATTGCATGCAGCCAGTTGTGTACTGATTGCAGTTCTCACTGTGATTTCAGAACAGTGCTATAAAAAGGTATGCGAGATAGGCGTAGCCCTTTCAGATTTTAAGGGCAGGGACCATGCTGTTATGCTGTGGACAATGTTCTGTGAGTGTAAAGGTTGGTATCTCTCTCATATTTCCAGCTGTGTTGTAGATTAACATTCCTCCATTCATTTCTCCAGTTTCCTGTACTAACTGTGTATGTACACTGACACCTACAACTACTACTACTGTTAATGTGTGTGTGTGTGTGTGTGCTTTCCTTTCACTTTTGCTTGCACTTTGTTGCTAAGGCTTCAATATTTGCCCTTTACAGTCACTACTTGTATGCCTGCTAGGTGTCCTGACTGTAGTGTGCTGCTGTAGCTTTCCTATTTTACATGTACATTCACACCTTGGAATGCTTGCTATATCTGCTAGGGTGTTACAGCATGCAGTGTGGTCTGGCCATGGTGTGGGCCTTGACATCTATTAGGGTATTTGAGTATGCTGCTGAGCAGGCCCCAGAGACTTTCAGGTTCATCTGTTATCTGCCTCATGGAATGGTACATATCAGTGGGGTACACCCATTAAATTGTCTGGTATGCTGCAGTTGTGACTGTGGGTTAGCATGAGCATATGTATTACTACACTTATTCTGCCATGCAAGTGGTGAATACTTTCAGGACTCCATATTTACCATTGCATGTGTTGTTACACCTTTCTGCCTACTGTTTGTACATTTCACATGGAGTCTGTGGGGCATCCCTGTAAGTCATTCACTGTTGCTATGTCTAGGCTCTTAACTATTCAAATATGGTAGTGTCAGACCTCTCGTGTACAAATATTTGCAGGTTGTCCACATTTCTGCCTCATATTTTGGTCAATATCTCATGCACAGCTTTTTCTGGCAAATTACTCTGGGCTCAATTCAGAATATAGTGACAAACATTCAAGTTTCAGACTTCATACCCTTCCAAACATCCCACAAAATGTAGACCCTGTTACTCTTTGAACTGTCTGCGTTTGTTGTAACATTATTTGTAATGTGTCCCTGGTTTTGGGCCTTTGCTCCACATATTTTATTACTTGGTCCGGATGTGTTCCTGTAAGAGGTTGTGGGGTATGGGCAGTGATTACCCTGCTGTGAGTATGTGTGTGGCTTGCAAGGTGCTATAGTGACATTATTACCAACTAGCATGGCTGTTTCTGTTCACACACTACTATTATGGAAATCCGCTAGTTTTTACAGTAATTCTAAATGACATGCTTTGTGTACTACACATCTATATTCCCTTTACATTCATTCCTACTATTACATGATATATTTATTTTAGCACAATGTTCTTGTATAAGAGTCATGGCTTAGTGGTAAGTCATGCAGACTACTGTTTCCAAGGTCCTGGGTTCGGGACTGCCAGTGGGATTTTATTTTGCTTCTGAACTGACTACAGGACCTGTCAATCAAAGTGACTAAGGCACTTTTAAGCAGTTGTAACCGGGTTAGCGCTGGTTTGCGCGGAGCTCACGCATGCGCACTGGCATTTAGCTCTGCGCACACAAGCGCACACCCGCTTACAACCGCTTAAACATGCTTACTCTTGCGCACACCCGCTATTTTCTTTGAAAGAAATGAAAATGGGGAGACAGGAAAGTGGTGAAAAAGGGGTCACAAAGAGGGTAAGACAGCAGGGAAACAAGCTTGGGTTTTGCAGGAGGGATATAGGTAAGGCCCATAGCTGCCCATTCCTTCATCAGCAACAGCTGTGCATATGTTTGTAATTTGGTGTGACATTTGATACCTTCCACCCCTGACAGAGGTGCAAGGACAACAGTAATACTTGTTGTACAGCCAATTGTAATTGATAGTTTCCATGTCTGGTAGACATATGTGCAGAATGGGCAGCTATGTATGGGGCATAATTTTTTTGTGGGTACAGAGTGCCTTTTTTTTTTTTTTTTTTTTTTCAGGTGAGCATGGTATGTCAGGTGAAGGAAGTCTGTACAGCTGGGGAGGAAGATTGGATAGGTAAACAGACAAGACAAACAAGACGCATACAGGGGCGGTGTATGACACGTGTGGGGGGGGTTACACAATTGACGGGGACGGAGGTTTGGATATCCAGAGCCCATGAGCCCACAGATGGCAACAGTGGAACTGATATCCCCACCCATAGGCAGTTGCCACTGTTCCTTCACTGGCCAGGACGGGCTGTGCTGGGGGCTGTGTAGGCCGGGCAACAGGCATGCCTGTAAGTTGTGCCACCCGTGCCTCAAGCTGGCGTAGGGGCTCGAGAACAGAGTCCCAAATCTCCCTACGCACCACAGTCCGTATGCTACGGAGGGTGAGTGGTGGTTCTCCTCCGGCCACACTTGCAGAGGGGGGGGCGAGCCCCATCCGCTGCAGCGCTTCCACCCGCAGGTGGCACTGGGCCACCGGAGGAGGGTCCAGACTCGGCACTAGTGCCAGGTGCACTCGCCAGCTGAGGTGGGAGAGGTGGGTCCGCTGGAACCTGCCTTCCCTGTCGTCCTATGTTTTGCATTATGTCATGACAGTTTAGGTTAGTGACATATAATACCATTCACAATTAGTTGTAACAGCATGCATTAGTATTCCCATTAACCAAACACCCAGATATTCACACCATTGAACAGCGTGCATAACACATGCATAATTTGAACAGCAATACACAGCCAACAACATGCAGGGTTAATTGATGGCAACAGGCCATCAGGTTTGGATGTATGAACAGGGCAGATGCATCAACGGACATGCAAATATATATATGACCCAACAGGACAAACGTCCAGGGGTGTTAATTGTGATTGCACATACCATTTTTACGTGGAATGGGTTATATGTGGTTATAGGGTGGGGTGAAGAAAATAATATTAACACATTCAAATACCAATACATATGCTGTACAGTTCTAATAGCTACACTACTGTTCTAACTACAGTTTCCTATATGATAACTATTTCAACTTGGTGATAGGACTGTTACTGCAACATCAATATACATTTTATTTTTCTTCATACACATTTCATATCTAGCTTTGTTCAGCTACATCATCCTGCTACATTTGCTTTATATAGCTGTAGACAAGTGTGGATGTTTGGTATATCAGACAATCATACTATCTGCATATTGCAGACTGAGAGCAACATATCCAGATTTTGGGATACACATTCCAGATGCAGCAACACTTTGAACAGATTTTGCTGTTTGGTTTGGATTCTCACATGCATTTCATTCTGTCTTGACTGCAGTATACTTTATTCAGGAGTTATTACTACTGTATTGCTGGATTCATGACACTTTCTCACACTCTCTCACTTGTTTTCATTTTACTATTCAGGATGGTACTTGCTTCTAGGCTTTATTGACATGTTTTACCTGTAGTTATTACAATCCTTTCCAGCAGTCTCACTTCTGTCATGTTTCAGTATTTCAACAGGGATATATTTCACACATGTGATTTCATCATCTTCTGCAGCTATGCTTTTCAGCCTGCTGCAGGTTGTGTACTATTTTCTTACAGGTGGGGCATTTTTATTTCAGAATTTCTCAGACATTTTCATTTTTCTGTTGGGCTTACAGGCTGAAACACACTTTTGTAATCAAGCAATACTTGCAGACACTTTCACACTGTTACTTGCACATTTTATTCCTTAGTGACTACACTGCACTCTTTTGCTGACTGTCATACTTTTATATTTCTTTACAGTTACTGGTAGTGGATTACTGACCTGCCTGGTGGCGCAACCGCACCAGCCTATCGCCATAGGCTCTGCGGTTCGCAGAACGGACACCTGCAGCTGTAATATAAATGAAGTAATATTGGAATACACATCTCCATAATATCAGCTAATTTAATTTCTTACATACATAATTAAATGTAACTTACTCAGTAGTGGGGCATTGGGCATTTGCCGGGCCTCCTGGATCCAAAGGTTCAGTTGGTCCTGCTTGCGTCTCTTCAGGTCCGCATGGTGGTGACGGACCTGCTCACCAGTCCTTGGAATCCCTGTGGCACTGGTGAGATCATGAGCCAACAGGTCCCACGCCTCAGCTCTGTATGCTCCCCAGAGGACCTGGCCCTGCATGAGTTGGGCCTCATGATTGTGGACTAGGAACCAGACCATGTACCTGGACTCATCAACACCCCACCTCTGTGCTCGAAAGCAACTACCCTCTCCTACTCCTGTCATTCTGCCTGCAGTTCAGTTCTACAATCGTTTATGTTGTGTATTCCCGCCTATGGGGCTTATATAGTCCGTTTTTCCCGCACATATCTGTGATTGGCCATTTTGGAATTGTATCAACTTCAGTAAACCTGCATTGTCATGCTCCAGTTTGTATTCATTCCTATATATTAGCTATTATTGCGTTTATAGGTACTGCTGTCATGGCTTAGTGGTTTGGTACCTTGACTATGACTTATTTTTCATGACTGTCTAGACATGCTGAGGGGTGTGTCTGTGTAAAGGCAGTTTTGATACGGCTTGCTCAACGTTGCCCGTCGGTTAGCTTGTTTGTGCGTTGCGCAGCTCCGCGCAAACGGGGTACGCTGGTTTAAGCCTCATTTGGCTATCGGCACGCATATTACGCTCAGCTCAGCTAGGGGCACTTAGATTCAGCGTGTTAAACCACTGCTCAGCTACGGGCACTCATTTTGCACCAGTTAAACCACTGCTCACGTACAGGCAGATGCACTCGCCCTGTTAAACTGTAGCTCAGCTATAAGCACATCTGGCATTTTTTATTCTTTTACCACCTCACATTTCTTCAATATAAATGGGCTATTTCATTACATTTTACATAAAATGTGGTTTTATGTGTACATATTTGTCAGGGACTTGTTTCGTGCTTATTTTGCTAAAAATAAAAATTGGTGTTGTGGGGGCTCGAGCCATGAATGCCTGCTCTTCAGCCAACGTCTCTACTGCTACGCTATTGCTTCTTGGCTTACTTTGCATATTTAGTTTTTATATGCTTTCCCACTGACTGCTAACTGTAGCTGCGCACTCATGCTTAAACATTTTTACAATTAAAAAAATATATATAACATGTTTATTTATATATTTTCTGTTCATAGTCTGTGGGAGCATGTGTTGTGTTGTGTTTATTCACATTTCTGTGGACTCTGTCGTGGGTGTTTACTTTGGGCACTTTTACTCTTCTGGGGGCGTGTCCGCTTACAGGGCTCGGCCTACGGACATGCCCCCTACTGTCTTACACGGACCGTGTTAGCCTTAGGTGTGATTCAGCATGCTCTCATGAATATGCAAAGCATGCTGACATCACTCAGCCTCCGTGTAAGAGTTATAACTCTTACACGGAGGCTTCGTGAATCCTGCCGATAGTATTCATTCATTATATTCAGACACCACACTTTCCTATTTTTCTTAACATCATATATATTCAATTTCCATAAAAATAATTTTGTTTTCATATTCTTTTACATCTACATTTATGTGATTTTTCCATCTTTTCCCTTTATTTATCCTTTCCCCAAAAACTGTATATTTATCCTTCAATATATGTTCTATTAAATTCTTATTCTTTTCAATTCCTACCCAAACTCTAGAAATTCAGGGAAGCTGCATGAACAATTAGGTTAATTAACCCTAGACCACATCCTTTTCCTTAACATACAAAATCCCTCATCAAACTGGATTTAACCTAGATTCCCATATAAAAGAAAATATAATACTCATTTCTTTTTCATACTTAGTTGGGATCATATACACACTTGATAAATAGGTCAGTTTGCCTAGCAGAATCAAATTTATTAAGTATGCTTTTTATATAAAACAGTTTATATGATTTCCAAAACACACATCTTTCAAATTTGCAAAATTTCCTCCCACTGTTTGTTTTATACTCTTCTTATCCAAATGCTATTACCAGTGTATGTATATATATATATATATATATATATATATATATATATATATATATATAAAACTACATCATTAAGCTGAATATCTTCCATCCTCCCCCTAAAGCCAAACCCTTTACTTTTATCTCTTATATCTGTTTATACATGAAGCATGTATTTTCAAATTCCTTCTCCCATCCATTCCTTATTCTTAGTAATTAAAACTAGATCATCTGCAAGAGAATTATTGGAATTTGTATTTCTTCTGTCATTTTATAGCTTGCAGTATCTAATATTCTCTTCACTTTATTAACAACCACACATAACTAAAACAATATTTTATTTGTAGGACATTCTTGCCTTATCCCATACCCTAATATTATTTCTTCACTCAACCATCCATTTAAAATTATTCTGACATTATTATTATATACTGGCTTAATTATTTTTTATTTTTTATCTTGTATTATAATCCCTTAATATATCCTAGAAACATTCATATTGTATTTTATCAGACACTTAACTATCTATCTTTTTGTTTATAATGTCTTTTATCACCTCTCTTGTTATCCATAATAAATCCTGACTTCCTTTTCCCTTCTTACCAAAAACTGCATATTCAAGTAATTTGTCTACTTTATTTGCTATTCTTTTACTTATAAAGATGTTATCAGTATTATTCAACACTATTGATCTCCTGTTTCTTATGTCATCTTTTTTCCATATAAATTTCATAATAGCAGTAAATAGTTCTCTCTACTACTCATATCTCTAACCATTTATTCAATACTTCCACAAAATACATTTTTTTCCATTTTTTCCATATTATACATATGATATTCAAACCATCCATTCCAGTTTTTTTATTTTTCCCTTTTTGCCTTTCACTTATCTTTTTCATTACAAAAGTATTCTCTATAGGTTTATTTATTGCTTCAAATATTTTATCTTGTGTAGTCATTCTGTCACCTTCATTTTTTTTCAAATTTCTTCTTATACTCTTTCTCTCTCTCACTAATTTATTCAACTAAGGAGCTACCTCTTCCTGTTTCAGTTGTAAAAACATCTTTGTTTATATAACATCTTTTTACTCCACTCCTGATTTAAATTGTATATTTTCTTCTCCTGTTTATAAAACATCTTGTCTCTTTGCATGTGTCTCAAAATTTCCTGACTCATTTGCCTATATATCATTTTTTTTATCTCTTTCTCTTCCTGGCTTGACAATCCAAAAGCAGTTTTTGTGCTTTTCCTTAAACATATCCACCAATTTGTTCAGTTGCCATAAAAAAATTCTCATACCTATATAATCTTTCCATAATTTAATAATCCATTTCATATCTTAATCTAGATCTTTTTCATTAAGTATCTTAACACCTTTACTAATTCTTTTATATCCTCCTTCCTCTCTTACTTCTAACCATATAACTGAATGAGTTGAAACATCGGTCAGTTTTGTCCCTTTTTGCACAATTTTCAAACTATCAAATATTAGAAAATAATTTCCATTCTTATTTAATTTATTTTATACATCCAATGTCTATTGTCCCATATACGTAGCTTTCCACTTTTCATTATTGTATATGTTCTTAACATCACTTCTGTCTGTCTTTTCTTAAATCACAATTAATATTATGTCCATATTAATTCCTACATAATTTAGAATTATTTTAAACATTATCTTTGTCACATATACATATAGTACAATAATTCTGTACACCATTTTTTTGAACCTTAAATTTATCAGTGTTCTTCCCAATTCAACTGCTGTAATATCTGAACATTTTATATTTTTCTGACATGACAGACTTATTTCTAAGCATGTATCTATCCCCATATTCCAAATAGTATTATCCCCATAAAACTTCAGTTTGTAACCTTTTTTCTTCTAACATTATTGTATCTTCTAATGCAATTATATGCATATCAAGTGTTGCACACCATTCTGTTATGCTTATTTATGTCTTAACATTCTTCATACTACTAATATTTATTGCCAAGATCTTCAGCCCCTTTTTCAGAAAAAATATTCTTTCCATTTTTATCCTTTAACTTTTTCATTTTCTTTCACAATTACACTTTTACATTTCCTTTTACTCTTTCACCCTTTCCCCTCACTATTTTCCAGTTTACATATTCCTCTTCATTCGTATCTTGCAGAACTTCTTTCCTTTAATTTCTTTTCTTTAACCACTAATGCTTCTTTATTACTTTCTAATGATTATCCTTTTCTATATCTTTTTTATGTCACGTATAGATTCTTATATCTGATTTTGTTCTGTAGTTTTTGTATTTTCTTCACAATCCATCCATACGTGCCCAGTTTGCCCAATTTTTTTGCATATCATATCACATTTTTTAGCTTCATGCCCTGGTTTTCCACAAATAAAACATTTTCATTTATCATAGCTGCTAAACAAGTGATTATCCTTTCCACAGAAAAAGCATGTTTTAGGTTGCCCTGTTTATCAACAAATTCTGTATTACCATCTATGTTTATCACACCTGGAATATGTATAACATTTTAATTTTCTATTTTTAAAATTAGCCCACATTCCCAACCCCCCAATACATAAACCCCTATCATCATATATCTTTGTTTCCATAATGTCTTTACATAGTCCTGTGACGGTTCTTTTTTTACCTTCATTTTAAACTGCATGAAACGTCTTTTTTTTTTGTTTCTCTAAGAAATGCCTTTTTTTTTGTTTCTCTATGAAATGCCTTCACCACATAAGTTACAAGGATTACAGTTCTTTTTTAATTCATACTGCTCTAAAATTTTCTTCATGTACTGTCCACTTTCAAACAAAATGTTACAATATGTTTCTTTGTTAATGTGAATGGAAGCTCTTACCTCTTTGGATGAAATACCCAATGGTGCTATCCCAGTGTCCCAAACCTCATACCTTTTGAGTCATTTTCTTCTTTACTACTTAATCTTATTACTAACCTCTCCATCTTTCACTTCTACCATTTATCATAATCCCTCTTTTGCTGTCTGCGCATACAATGTTTTTACTGCAATCTCCACTACCACTTCCCCCTGTAGCTTCCTTATGATTTCACCCCAAAAAGCTGCTACTTCACTTTGTTTCACTCTGATTCATATTTTCTTTTAAATACACTTCCTGTGACCTTCCCAATTGGAGGGTTGTAACAATACACATTTGTGCTGAATCTTCTTCCCTAAGAAGATTCTGTTGAAAAATATCCTCCTCATCCAATAATGATTCAACCTTTTCCTAATTTTCTGCTCTGTACTATTTTAGTGAAGACCTGACTGTCTTCAACTTCTCCTGGCTCACACCACTCCTTCTGTACTATATTGCGCCATGCACCTCTGCTCATTTGACATCACTTATTTGCTCTGGTCCTTTTTTCTTCAAAGATTCACTTTCTTATTGTGAATCTATAGTGTCTCCACCAACTACAAACTCCATTCTATCTTCCTGCTACTCTGAGCCATCTGCACACCCAGATCAGAAGCAGGAAGTGTCACATTCAGTTGCGGTCCCATACAAAAAAATTAGTTTTGCTTTTGTCAACATTCACACATTTTGTATTTACATATTCACATATTTACATTATTTACATAAACATCACTCAATACATCAGCTTCAAGTGATTTCCCCCCCACCCTTATACCCATAAAACCATATTTTTTCAAATATTATTGTCAATGGCCATTTTCCATTGCATTTGATCTTTTTAAATCTCTAATTGTCCATGTTGCATAAAGAATAGCTCTGTCCATTTTCTTTGCCTTTTCCTGAGATATTGCTCCATAACTGTTATTCTGTCATGTCCATATTTAACATTTACATTTTAAAATCTTTAACCAAATCATATTTACACACTTCTTTCCACAACTCAAACTCTATACACTTTTTCTATCTTGTTTACTTTTGTATGCCATATTTGCTTTTACTGGTAATTTATATACGGACAACCTCAACAACAATCATTGCATTCTTTAATTCTTTTATAATGTGTATGTCTCATCATTATTGATTTTCTTACTTGTTTATAACTCCACAGATTAACAAAATAAAATTTCATAATATTAACACCATTCCTTTCTATTCTTTTCAATTACATTATTTTTTCCGCAACACAATTTTACTATAATTTTTTTTCATTTCTTCATTAATGACACTTTCACTTGTCTTCATTTCCATACCTTCCCAAATTTGCTTGCATTTACCATACATTATTGTCTCTACCAAGTTTTTATTATCTTTCATAACTCCTTTTAATACTTTATACGTATTTAAAGAGGCCACATGTACAGTTGGGTTTATCAATCCTCATCCTTCATGTTCTTTCATATAAAAACTTCCTCTCTTCAATCTCAACCTCCAGAGGAATGAAAATATTATCATAATTTATTTTTCATACCTTACTAGTATCATATACATTTTTGCAACATAGGCTGTTTTACCAATTATTATAGTATTTATCAAATGTGCTTTCTTTCTATATGAAAATCTGTGTTTTCCAGAAAAAAACAATTTCTTTAATAAACTTGTCCCATTGCTCATGTTTATATTCACTTCTACCAAATACTTTCCTCAATATACCTATACACTTTTCAGTATATTCTACACCTCCTATTATCCCTTCATAAGCAAAAGCTTTGCTTTCTCTTTATTTGTGTTAAAACCAATTTTCTTTAATAATTAATTTTTAATTTATTTCTTCCATCCATGATTTATTTCTAGCAATTATTACAATGCCATCTGCATAAGTATGCATTATCGGTATTTGTGCCTCCTTCATCATTTTATATCCACCATTACTTGTCATTTTATTTATTTCCACCACTACTATATTCATGACTAATGAAATTATCACACTGCTAGCTTGACTTCCTTGTTTTATTCCACACTCTATTTTCACATATTCCCAAATCCAACAGTTTGTTTTAATTTCACATTATTTTTATATATTGATTTAATAATTTGTAATACTTTCACTTATGTTATATTCCTGCAAAATTCACCATAATGCTTCATATTGGATATTATCATATGCCATACTTGCATCCTATCATAACCTTTACTTCTCCTTCTTTATTAATATCAATTACTTCTCTTATTAACCACAACAAATCCTGATTTCCATTTCCCTTTTTCCATACACATTTTGATTATATAATCTTTCCAGTCTACATTGTATTATTTTAGCTATTATTCTCAAAAAATATATAGTTCATATTATTTAGCATTAAAGGTCTCCAATTTTTTTTATTTCATCTTTATTTCCTTTCTTATACATGAATTTTAAAACCTTGTAAAACCCTGTACACATTTCCTAGTACTTAAATCCCTGTTTCCATCCATTCATTCATCACGTGTATAAATATTATGTTTTGCCAGTCTTCCATTTCTTTATAAATATTATATCTAATCCCATCTAATCCTGTGGCTAATATATTTTATAATATCATTCAACTCCTTATTTATTTTTTCTCTAAATATACATTCTTATTTATTAAATCTTTCATCATAAATTTGTTCTATGCAGACTTTTCTTTTGCTATATAAATCTAATAAACGGCTCTTAATTTCATATATTCCTTCTTGCTTCTTAACTTGTTTCCATGCTTTATTTTTAATTATCTTATTTTTTATCTCCTTATTTTACATAAATGTGGTGCTACTTCCCTTTTTCCCTTGTAAGCAATATTTTTGCTCATATAGCAAGTAATTTTTTTCTTGCTTTTGTTTTTCATACAATTTTCTATGCTTTTCTACTAAATCTTTAAACAATTCTTCATTTAATACTTTGCATTCTTTTTTTTCTTTTTCTCTTCAGTTCTACATATTTTAAACTATGTTTTTTATATTTCTTTTTAAATTGTAATCACCAAATAGTCCAATTTTCATAGAAGGGTATCATTCTAATGCTATTTCCATATGTCACTTCCATAATTCTATAAACTCTTTTCTTTCTCCTATATCCAATTCTTTTACATTAATTCTTTTTATTCCTTTTCCTATTTTAATATATTCCTAATTTTCATGAATTTATATCCAAATGGCCACATGATCAGAAAATCCAGTATATTCTATTCCTTTTTGAGTATTTTTTAAACTTTCTGATACTAAAACGTAATCAGTTTCTGTCTTAATTTCATTTCTTTTATATGTCCAGTGTTTATTCCCCCAGATCCTTAATTATCCACTCCTCATAATTTCCGTAACTATTTTAACATCACAGTCCTTTTTATTCCTAAGGCTACAATTAAAGTTACTTGAAATTATTCTGTCTATATTCACACAAACATAATTAAGTATACTTTTGAACAATGTTCCTCTCTGTCATTTTATCACATATACATATAAGGCTATTATCATATATATATATATATATATATATATATATATATATATATATATATATATATATATATCTTTTCCATCTCAGATAAACTACAGTTATTTTCCCTAGATCTATTATTTTTATATCTAATATCATTATATTCTCTTTACATGATATACATATTCCTGAACAGGATTCTTTACCTGTATTCAAAATAGCAGTACCATTCCAAAGCATTTCTGTTTGTACCCTTTCTTCCTCCAGTAACAGTCTAATGTCTTCTAACACTATTATTTGAGCACATATTGATTCTCCTCTTCATATTTTTCATACTGTTCACATTTAAAGCTAAAATTTTCAGCTTTATTGAGCAGTATATTTTACCCCTTACGTTTCTTATTTTCTCTTGCCATAATATTTTTAAACTTTCTTTTTCTTTCCCTAACTCTTTTTCCTATAGAATTTTTCTTGCCTTTTACGACATACTACTCTGGCTCTTCTTCACTTGTCTCATCTATTTTTTTTTCTTTATCATTTTCTTTATCATTTTCTTTAATTTTAAAGACTACATTTTTTTCATTTGTGGTGTAACTTCTTGTACAACATCCTCTTTTATCTATTTTTCTTCTATAACTTCATTTACAGTTTCTTTATTTTCATTTTTTGTGTCTGTCTTGCATTCTAGCCATGAATGTCCTGCATTGCCGCATTTTGTACACTTTACTTCACATTTCTTTGTATTATAGCCTGTCTGACCACAGGAATAACATCTTTTTTTGTCACATTCCGTAATTAAATGATCATTCTTTCCACAAAAATTAACACATTTTAGGTTGTCTATATCTCTACATTTCACAAACCCTCTATTACCCATTAATAATGCTAGATATATGTGGTGCTGCAGTAGCATTGTCGCCTCACAGTATGACGTTATCCTGTTAGATTCTCAGCTAGAGCATCTTCTGTGTGGAGACATGCGTGGATGGGCGTACCTTCGTTGAAGGTTGTGCATCAGAGCTGGCAACTCTGCACGTAAAAATCTACTGCCAATCATTAGCGGACAGGAGTTCCGCTGTGGCGACCTCTAACAAGGAAAAGCCAAAAGACACAACAACATTTCCATTTTTAAAATTACTGCACGTTCCCATCCCCAGTCCATAGTCCTCTTTCATCATATATTTTAGTAGTGTTAATCACTTCTTTACATATTGTCAGCAAATGTCCTTTCAGTTCTTTTGCTTTCACTTCAGTTCTAAAGTGAATTAAAACCTTTTTTTTTTTGTCTAAAAGGGTTGCACAACATATTTTGACCAAAGAAAGTCTGGTTTCTTTTTTTCATACCCCCTCCCAAAAAAAATGTCCATAGCCTACATAGTTTTAAATATCAAGTAACAAAATGAAAGCTGTTACTTCTTCAGCTTTAAAACCCAGCCGAAATATCACATTGTCCCATACCTCATCTGTCCAAACCTCCTTACTTTTTACTGCTCACCCAAAGAAAAAAAATTATTCTTTGTTTCCTTTATCCCCCTCTCCTTTTGGTGGTTTCTCCGACTGTTTCAGCATAACTCTTTTTCTCTGGATCTTTCTCTGGCTCATTTTCTTATTCTATTTTCTCTATAATCTCACTCCAGGATACTGCAGCTCCACTTTCTAGCTCATTCTGGTTTATCATCTCCTCCAGATAAACAACCTGCAACTGTCCAGACTGGAGCATTGAAACGATGCATTTTTCCATGGTTTCTGTTGAATCAAACAGATTTTCTTTGGGAAATATTGCTCCAAATCAACTTCCACCTCTTTATTCACCTCTGTTTCCTCAATGACCTCTTCTCCATTTGAAAACATTTTCTCTGTTCCCAAATCATTTAAAACATTTTTTGGTAGTGATTTTACTATTTTTGTGTGCCATTTCAACAACTTACATTTCAGTTTGCAAAAGCTGAATCAGCCATGTTTTCTCCCAGATCCTCTGGGCTGCCTCCTCCGACTACCAAGAGTAGGGATTTATTTGCATACATATATACAATTCTTATTTTTACATATTTACAATATTTACATATTTTAGCATCATTCAAAATATTGATAATTTGGGGGCGTGGCCAAGATGGGCTCAGAATAGCAGCAATTCTCTTCAGCTCTGTCAGTTTAGATTTTGTATGACAGGATTTTTTTCAGTAAATCTTATCGGAGGAACTTAGTCTTCAGTAATAAATTCCTCTCATCTAGTTTTATAACTACATATAAAAATTCTGAAGAAATTTTGATTTTTTCCTGTCAATAATACCTTGGATACTTTATCTATCTTCACTGACAACAGAATGGATTCATCAAGAATCGTCTCTAAAAAAGGACCTACATTCTTTACTCACTACTGTACAAGAACTATCTGCCAAACTAGATAAAATGGATTTAAAGATTGACATCTTTAAAAAAGACTGCACTAAACAAATGGAAAAGATACACGAAGATCTGCAGTTTCAAAAATCTCAAATTTCAGGTATTGAATTAGCACTAAATGACATTGACAGTAGAGTACATAAAGATGATAATAATATAGACTTTCTAATAAAGCAAAATACATACATACAATCGAAAGTGGATGATTTAGAAAGCCGGTCTCGAAGGAATAACATTAGAATATTTGGCTTCCAGAAAACATAGAAGGAAACAATCTGTCAAAATTACTGACAACCTGGATCTAAGATGTACTAGACTTACCAGAAGCCTTGTCATATGGTATCGAAAGGGCGCACAGATCTTTTGCTTCATCTAAAACAAGTAAGAATAACTCTTCTAAATCTGTAATTGTAAAATTCTTATCTTCATATGACAAAGAACTAGTGCTATAAACAGCCTGGGCAAAAGTTCCCATTAAATTAAATGACAATACCATTCGTTTTGATAATGACTATTCTTCAACAGTAATAGCAAAAAGAAAACTTTTCCTACCCTTAATCAAAGAACTGAAAAAGGCACAAATAAAAACTCATCTATTATTCCCAGCCAGATTAAAAATTTTTCTACAGGATGGTATCAAAACTTTTGATGATTTAGACACAGCCCTTAATTTTGTTAACTAACAAAATAATTGAAAAGCTAGAAGATATGGAATGGGCAAGTGCAAGTCTTAAAAGGTTAGCTGAAAATGACAACTGGAAGTCAGTCGAAAAAAAAAGAAGCTAAAGAAATAAAGAAATGCACCATTAATATGAGACTTTAAATCTGAACATAAAGACTTTAAAGTAAATTCACGGTTGCAACTATATGTAAGTGTAACATTCTCTTCCCCCTTTTTTTTTTAATATTCAATATGTATGTGTGTTCCTGTGCTACATCTTGATAACATAAATATGGCAAGTTTGGCTATGTACTTTTGAATGTGTTTAAAATTTTTTAATAAGAATACAATTGAAAATGTTCTGGTTTAAATGAAAGACAAGGAGAAATGAAAAGCTGTTCATATGATCTTGTGAGAAAGAGGGATATGATTGTGGACGTTAGTGTAATACGAACAGTGTTAAGCTCTCAGGGCTAGGATATATGTAAAAAGTAAACAGAATCTAATGCATTACTAATATCTATGCAAGATTAATGGGACAGTACTGTTTAATAATTATTACTTTAGTGATTGCACATACAAACGCGAAAGTCATTAGAATGATCCATCTACATTCTAACATATTATTGTTAGCCCCTGAGAGTCTCGTGCACTTTTCAGCTTTTTTTCACATACCAGTTTCGTCAGTTGTTCCACGTGGACCCAAGAGACTAAAACAATAATTCAAACATTACTGTTCTTGCTTTTACTCAGGACAGCTTTGAAATCCAGCTCGTGAGGCTCCATTCATTATAGAAAGAAGAAACACCCTGATGATATCATTCTTGACTGTGCGACACAAGTTTTGTGAACTTTAACCTTATGGGAAAGTCGCACTGACGTTTTAGAATGTTTCACCGCAAATAGGTATATAAACACAAATAAACAGTAAACACTCCCATACATATAAACACATCCATAAAACATATAAATACACAATAATCTCCACTTTGTAATCCCCTACCTGCATTTGTACCTATAGTTAATATAAAAATTACATTACATCAGATAATTTTATATGCAGTACTAAAGCATATTAAATAACATAAATACATACTATGAAACATTAATTGATTGTGAATGTACTTCATATAAACTTCACTTATACAAAATTACTAAATGTTATATAAGAAAAGAAATGCCAGCATATACATATGACAACCCTCTCTGAAATACTAAGATTGTTAAACAGTTTATGCATTGTTTTAGTTATGTCTCCTGTCTGATGTAATTGCTTCAGAATAATTAAACTCCAAGCACAGATTTAGTAATTGGATATATTGTTTTAAATGTAATAGTAATTTAATGAATAGTTTAAAGGGGAGAGGGGGATAGGGGAAGAAAACAGTGAAGAATATATATATATTTTTTTCTTTCTCTTTTTTACAGACAATAACACTGTTTGACAGCAGCTCTGAGATATTGTTGCTATTTGTTAGGAGGATTATTTGAGTGGTATATGCTACTCAAATTAGGAGTCTACAACTCCAGGAAGGGTACTGGTAGATTTGTTATATTGATGTTTTGTTACAGTATGTTACATTTTTTATGACGTTCACAATAGCAACATATTTTGAGACTCTTCAATTTGTCTATGATTTGATAAGTATGTTTTCTAGCATTAGTGCTTACCAGAATGGATTACAAATAATTTACCTTGTATATAACTTATAACACATAATATAAATGTTTCTTTTAAAGGGTATTTCAATAAATATTAATGGTCTAAATAATCCTTGCAAGAGAGGAAGCTTGCTCAAATATCTTAAAATTCATAAATCACATCTTGTTTTTTTTACAAGAAACACATTTAATATCCACAGATACTGATAAGTTAAATACCAGATGATATTAAATTTTAACAAGCTCAGAACATACTGAAAAGAAAAGAGGAGTAGCTATTTTATGGAATAAAACACTTCCCATGCCTAAAATACTAGAAGTATACAAAGATAACAAAGGTATGTTTTGTTCAGTCACAATACAACTAAACAAAAAATATATACTTTAATAAATATATATTGGATTCCAGGTATTGTTTCAAACACTGTTAAAATGCATTTAAATAAAATAGTCTCGCTAAAGGTAATTTAATAATAGCAGGTGATTTTAATTGTATATTAAATGATGAAGATATACTAACTCCTCAGTAAAAAGAAACATTTCAACTTCAGCTAAATTACTATTGAACTTTATGCAATCATTTATATTAAAATATATAAATAGCTTTGCAGATTTAGACTCACTTCCATACACTCATTACTCCCACAGATATAAAACAAACTCCAGAATAGACAGAATTCTAATATCAAAAGAATTAACAGATGATTTAATTAAAGTAAAGGTTATTTCATGTCCCTTATCTGATCACAACTCAATAACTTTTGAATTACTAATCAAAACCACACCATTATAATTAAAAGAATACCGGCATATATAACTAATTTGAAAGAATTTAAAGAATTTTTACTTTTAGAGATGCAAGACATTATCACATTAAATAATACTAATAATATATCAGAAGTTTATATTTGGGATGCCTTAAAAGCCTTCCTATATGGGAGAATTCTGTTGTGGTATAATAATAAAAGAAAATCCTGGGACAAAGAATTATTAGATCTACAATGTAAATTAGATAAGCTAAAACTTAACTTAGTAATACTGATAGAAATAAGTAAACTAAATACAAAATACCTCGATCTTAAACCATAAAACAAAAATCAGAACAGAGAAATTTAAATTTATAACCTTCTCAACGAACCCTAGATCTTTAAATATCTTAGCAAATAAAATAAAAAGACTTAAAAAAACTCAACCATATTAAGGAGATCTATTCCCCAAAAAAGAAGAAACTTGTATCTAATATACACCATATTTTACTGGAATTCAAAGAATTCTTTCATAAGATAAATCAGAATTCCCAGATAATGGATTCAAAAGATTTGATTAAAACATTTATAACAAAGTATACTAAATATAGATTATCAAGAGATCAAACTAATAATATATATATAAACCTATTTCTTTACAAGATATACAAAACCAGATAACAAAACTTAAATTAAACAAAGCCCCCGGTAAATGATGGCATATCCCAGAAATATATAAATTATTACCTAAATCTGCTTTAAATATTCTGCATAAAGTATTTAATATTTCCCAAAGCAACACCTTCACACCCCTTTCTTGGAAATGTACCTTTATCTCACCAATAATCAAACAGAGATCCTACTAAATGATCTTCATACAGACCAATCTCTTTATTAAATATAGATTGCAAAATATTTATGTTCATATATGCTGAGAGATTAAAATTTTTTTTGCCATCATTAGTAAATGATGATCAAACAGGTTTTATTGTAAATAGAACTACTTATGACAATATAAGAATGACAATTAGATAGATTCAGCAAAAACCTCTAATAAAACTTTAACTTAATAGGTGTAGATATAAATTGTGCCTTTGATTCAGTTAATTGGGACTATTTATTTATTTGCTAGACAAATTGAATTTCTCGGATAAGTTTATAAATCTTATAACAAACTTATATAAAGGGAGTCAGGCATATATCAAAATTGGCACTGTCATATCAGAAAACATTCCTATTACAAGAGGGACTAAACAGGGATGTCCTTTATCCCCCCTTTTATTTACATTGATTATGGAACCATGGGCCAATTTAGTAAGAGATGATGAAAACATTGAAGGTTATAAGTTAAATTCAGATACTTCATCTAAAATTCAATTATTTGCTGATGATTTTCTGGTAACAGTAGGAGAAAACTACGGATCTATTCCTGCCATATTTAAAAATATTAATACCTTTCAAAAAATATCAGGTTTAAGTTTTAATAACAATAAAACTCAGATCATCCCAATTATTCTAAAACAAAACACAATTCAACAAAAGTATAAAAAACTTATACCTCAAAATAATCAGATAATATATTTAGGAATAGTGATTACCAATAACATAAAATATATCATTCAATTAAACTTTAATAATTGCTTAAGCAAAATTAAAGATTCTATAAAAAAATGGAATAATTTACTCTTTTCCATGGATGAAAGGCTTTCTATTATAAAAATGACTATTCTTCCTAAAATGCTTTATATTATTCAGTCACTTTCATTAATTCCCCCTAAAACGATAATTAAAAAAATGTAATTCTTTGTTATTGAAATTTCTATGGTATCCTAATAAATCCAGAATAGTTTGCAACATCATATAAATGACTGGACAAATGGTGGTATAAGATTTCCTAACTTGGAATTATATACATTATCCTTGATTATTAACATAGTCTCCTTTCTAATCAATAATACA